>NC_051156.1:159119555-159419555 GCF_013339745.2 Dermacentor silvarum
CGGTCTTTAGGAGGGGGGAATTTGGGGATCGAGGTGCCTTCCCGCGCCTCGTCCCCCGGCTCGCGCGTGGCGCTTAGCTCGATCCCCGGGAACCGCCGCCGTAACGGCAACATGGCGGACACGGCTAGCGCGCCGGACTTACTTTCCCGCGCAAACCGTGCTTCTCCCCCCCCGGAATTGGACTTGCCCCGCGAGACACGTCACCGGGACGCGCCCTGATTGGCCTCCCGCGCGGCGGCCCCCGGGCACCCTCTGCACCCGAGCTCTCGCCCGCTGAGCGCTTCCTCGCCGCGGAAGAGGCTCACAGGCTCGCAACGAGGTGGTTACATGAGACCTTTGTTCTCGCGACTCCTCGTTATCGCGCTTGGCGGACCGCTACCCGGTTAGCCCTAGCTCAGCGGGCGCGCGTACTCGATCGGTCTTGCGGCGAGCCTTGGCCCGTAAGCGCCGTGACTGTAGCACTGAGCTGTATCTTGGGTGAATAAACCCGTGTTTGTTGGCGATCTGACTCCGGAGCCTTCTCTGCGCCGTGTCGGAGAGTCGACGAACCCTGCCGTAGCGCCTTTGTGCGCTGCGGAGTGGAGGAGCGTCGTGCCCTTTCCTGACCGTCGCTCGTAGGGTAAGCCTTGTGCAAATCCATCTCCACAAGCTACACATACTTTATGAAAGTGAATGCGAACTCGGAACATCCGTCTTATTCAACCGTAAACGACATGACCCGTGTCACACTATTAATCGGCCGTCAGCGAGAGAACCCTTCTCACCGCCGGTAAAAAACCTTTCTGAGGAAGTGGGAGCTCCAAGAGGAAATGGAGGAGTTCCAATTCTAGAGCAAGACCTGATACTCCCAGCGAAGCCATTGCCGCCATAGCCAGTGACAGCTCGTAGAATGCGATACATCGTTCATAGACGTGACAAAGCACGCTCCAGGGACACACATCCCCCCCTAATGCATTTCTTAGAACTTCAGTCGAAGTACTCGTTCGCAGAATTTTAGACTAACGCTTCTAAGTCATACGCCGCCGTTTCGTAGGCAGCCTTCGGCCCATCATTTTCGGAATACAACGGTCCTGCACCCCGAAACAAGCATCTTTACTCACTACAGAGGCGTATTCATTACTCTGTGCTGTTGAACAAATCAAGAAAAGAAAGCTGCAAAATATCATTACGTTCACACGCTCTCTAAATGTCGTAAAGCTATCGTGTCACTCAAGAAACACAAAAATCTTGTACTCACTGAGCTACATCCAGTCCTGCGCACAGCATATACGTCTAATCAGCACGTCATAGAATGCTGGGTACTGGCGCACAGAGGTACCGAATGCAACATGCTTGTAGATAAAATTGCTACATCCATTGCGACAAAAGCTGTCAACTCTTCCATAGGTATCCTTGCCAGATACCTAAATCCATTATTGCGCAAAAAACTCAGAAGCTATTAGCAAAGATGTGGGACACGGATACCTCCAATAAACTTCATTTCATCAAGCCACAGTCAAAATTTGCCACCACTAACAAAAATAAGGCAAATTGAGGTCATTTTCTGCTGCCTAATTAGGATAGGCCCTACGTATGGTGCACACTCCTACCTGTTGACTGGTAGCGAACTCCCCAATCTGCTGTAAATGTGGCGAGACACTGGCCGTCGTGCACGTCTAGCTGGAGTGTCGGGAACTGGAAGGAAAAACACTTCCCTCTAGCCTACCGACAGAATATTCTTTCATCTGGCAGTGTTCATTGGTACTGGCCCGTTTATTGGCAGAAACTCAGGTTTTAACTTTCTACAGCAAGTTAGTGCTTTACAAAGTATAGGCCCAAAAGTTTTGTAACACAGCCTCTCGCCAGGGGCTGATTGTAGCGTTTTGTAGAGCACGTGCCTCCAGTTCCTTGCACTTAAGGACCTGGTCGAGGCAGTAGTGCTACTGGACTTTATACGTTTTAGGCATATCATTCCTTCAGAGGATACGTTTTCGGTACATAGCACACCTCACAAGTAATTGTCATTGTTTCAATACGTTTATATCTTGCTACTGGTTTTAGGTCCTTTACAGCCGCGTTATTTGTATCAGTCGGCCACGTTACCCTTTGTCATTAATTGCAGCATGAATTACCTTACAACATTGCTTGGCGCTCTTTTGCCATTACTGGCCCTTGCGCCATAAAACACCACACCTCATCATTATCCCTCCGCCGGTCCCAATGCAGGAGCACGTGGATGCGCTGGTAAATGCTTCAGGAAAGATGGCAGTCGTCGATTCAGCCGCCGAGCACACTACAGCTGAAGACGGAGCAAGGCTGGACAGTGCTGCTGCAACTCAAGCTGTCGGTTTGTCGGCGGACACCGGAACTCAGGCGTCCACCAGCGGAGCGTCTCACGCGCCTCGGACACTCATTCGAGTTGACCTTGATGAAGGAGGTGATGGTCACGCTTCCTACTTTTTCTTTTTTTTTCTTTTTTTTTGGGGGGGGGGGGGGGCAAGTTTGCACATTACCTCTCGCCATACCATTGAAGGTATGTGCACCTTTAGTATCAGCAATGCTGCAGCCCGATGCATTTCTTTCTGATATTTCTCTCGTCCGGTTTAATATCTTTCTAGTAATTGAACTAACCATACTCGCGTCACTGAAGCGTCGCGAGCTGAGTGGGCGTGAGGAACACGAACATCGGCGCCTCGAGTATTTGGAATGCAAGCGTTATGTTTCGATGATTATGATGAACACGGTTATTTACAGTAATACCTGCACAAGGGTGTCGTCGAAAAGGTCCAGGACTTCATTCGTACGTCTGCCTTCCTAGCGAATACTGCAGCGCTTACTTGAGTGTTCTCCTTGCCATCACAGCGTTTGCCCGAAGCACTCCAATATGTTGCTAGACTTACCGTTCTTTCAGAACGAAATATGTAAAGGAGGCACTTCTTACGTTGTCATTTTTACGAGTCGATTACAACCCGAGCCGATCCTCTGATCAACGACGGCGGGCACTGGTGTACAGCTCTGACGGCCTTATACTAGCACAGCGAGTAAACATAAAATGCGGATCTTGAAGTACTGAAACTGCTTAACAACATAAAGTGGAACAAGTAGCATGTCAATTGATTTCCTAGCTAATCTCATTTGCTTATGCAATACATTACCTTGGGGTTCCCTTTCTCATTTGATGACTGCACTCTGCAGACTTAAACATTATCGGAGGTGCGGAATTTCGCTTCTTTGTCACTTCAGATGAAGACGTGCAACACCTTCTTTTAACTTAATAGATGTATCGAAATCATGAAAACCACATCGCCGTATTTTTATAATTTTATTAGAGGAGTTACCACACAAGAACAATAAAACGTCCTCGTTGACTTTATACTTTACCAAGTCCTAATCATAAAGCCTGCAATGTAACCACGATGAAATATACGTGACAGGCTTTCTTTTCTCCGTCCTTTAGGTGCTTTCAACCACATGACGCCGTTCGCCGTCGTGAAGAAGAAAGTGTCGCTGGAAGAGAGGCGGAAGCTGGAGGCACCCCATCAGCTTGGCGCCTCAGCGACGAATCCGGACCTGAGTAGAGCCAACACACGCAGGGTGTCGCAGCCGATGGCTCCGAGCGCACGGAGCCGTACCTTGAGCTGGCTGTTCGGGCTGAGCTCCTCCAAGTGTGACCGGACGAGCAAGGGGAGCGAAGCCTCCACACTGATCGCTAAAAGCAAAAAACACTCGAAGGTGATTCGCAGCCTCAGCGTCATTACTAGCTTCTTTACCAGGCGTTTCTCCGAAACGCAGCCCAGGCTGGGCGATGAAGAGAGCGTCCACGCGCATGAACAACCCGCGGCCACCCTCACGCCACCGGCTGAAGCCAAACGCCACGTAGTAGAAAACGAAGCCAAGCCCGACAGCGACGAAGTGGCAGCGATGGATGACCCTTCTGCTGGAGGCCGCGTCGGGGCGTTTTCGCAGTACCGTGCGCCGTACCCTAGAGAGCCGTTGGTCGCCCTTTCCTCTCAGACAGACCCTGGCACTTCTAAGGCACCAGTGGTCCAGCCTCGCCCCGATGTCTCCGCCAATGATCCTTCGACCACCATTACGGGCACAGCGCGTGCAACTGACAATCATTGTCCACCCGTCGCTATAAGCAAGTCATCAGGTACAAACTTAGCAGTCAGCGCTCCCGCGGCTGTCGCTACTCCGGTTCCCGACACGCACGCTGCCACGGTGTCACGCGAGTTCAGCTCTGTTCGCCCGACTAAACGAGTTCGCGAAGAGAGAGCCAGTGGTGGTCGCACGCCGACACGGGGGAAGAAGCTGCTTAATGAAGGTCCCGTTACGGCCAAGGCTGAAGAAGTCAGCACCGACCAAAATGCCCTTGTTTCCAGCACTCATGAGGCCTCGCTGTCCCAAGGGTGTTGTTCCGTTCGCCCGACCAAACAAGCTGGCCAAAGGAGTGCCACGGGTGGTAGCACGCTGATACACGAGAAGAAACTGCAGCTTGGCGATCTCGTGACGACCAAGGCTGACAGTCAAGTCGGCGGCGACCAAAAAGGGGAAAACGCGGCTGACAAAAGCAGTAAAAAGTCAGGTTGCGAGGAAACTTGCAAGGAACATCGCGAGGCAAACGAACAGGTGGCCGTGGTTGCCGACACCATCGCTACAAAGGATAAGTTGAAAAGCGAAAAAAAAGGTTTCTCTGGTACTGAGTCGCTCGACAAGGAAGTGCGCACTAAATCGCATTCAAACAAAGATAAAAGTGTTGCCAGCAAGAAAGGTAGAAGGTCCGGGAAGAAAAGCAGAGGCTCGACGCCCTCATCTCGCCGCCAGTCACCGCATCCCAAGAGCAGGGCGTCCATATGCGAGAATACGCAAGAATCTCGTCGTACGCAGAAACAGGAAGGACAGTCCCAGAGCGAACGTCCAGGTCCCGAGTCTTCCGCCAAAGTAGGTCAACAGCCGTCAATGACGCCTTCTGGTACCGTTCCGAGCGAGGACAAAGGGAAGCCGCATGGTGACGATAGTAATCAAGCTGGTCCCGCCCTTGCAAAAGAAACAGAGCAGCTTCGCGTTAGAGCGTCCGATGAAACCCGTCGCAGTTTGGCAAAGGAAGGCTTTGAGCAGAAGCAGTTGTACGCGCAGTCAGACTCCAGTAAGGTGTCCGCATCGTCCACGACCGAGTCCGAGAGGGAGTCTGTGCGACGGAAAATCCGCCGCGGTGACTCTAGCGTCCCCCGAAACTCGAGTCGCAAGTCCGAATCTCCCGTCAGTCACCGCCAAAGTATCGACTCTGCGACACCCAAGGGCAGCGCTAAGGAAACTAAGCAACCTGCGAAGGCGTACCCCGGCGGCAAGGAGACGCAAACTGAGAAACTTAATCCCGAGGAAGAATCGCGTAGCAAACTGCATACCGCTGACACGGAGAAACAGCCACATCCGCATGAAATCGCGAAGGCGCTTGAAATTGTAGCGGAGCGAGAAGATGAAAAGGTGCTTGAGGCTGAAAAATCGAACGAACCGGTGAAGCCTGCCAGTTCCACAGGGTCTTCGATCGACCAAGTTTCCAAGGTCGCGACGAGTACAATGCCATTAGGTCAGCAGCTTCAGCACGCTCCTATCATCAGCAGTGCATCGATGCGCAGCGCTCAGCGTGTTTCTGGAACGAGCGTGCAAACTCCTTGGCGGAAGCAATCCGTCGTGTCCTTCGATGCGGGCATCAAGGACGCTGCGGTGGCATTCGATCCGAAGCACCTTTCCCAAGAAGTGGTGAGTGGGGTTATGCATTGTGCTCGGCCACGAAATCGGCGCTCTACATGTGTCGCGTGTCTGGTGTCTTCGCAGCCGAAGGCGCTGGCGCATCTAGAAGACATGGTACCAAAGCCCGCGAAGAAGAAGGGCCTGCCCACCATTCTCAAGGCTTCCGGCTCGGCGACGGCGCCCCGAGGCGAACCCTCGGTTGACTTCGGCGATACGCGTTTCACTCTGATCAGGTTGGTGCATGCTTAAAGGAACACTCAAGCAAAACAATAAATCAACTTAGACTGATAAAGTATTCTTCGAAAACTCTGCTGTCGTTATATACACTGAGTTAGGTCTATTATTAGAAGAGAAAATGAAGCTCAAAGTTAATATATATATTTTTTTAATTTCGTGGGGAAACCCCAACGTCAGCACTTCAGTGTGACGTCACGACTTCTAAAGTAATTTTTTTCGGATTTGGGCAACGTTGGCTCGGAACACAATGCAGTCAATCTTTACCGCTGAAAAATTAACTAGGGCCTAGAAGACGCTGCCAAAATCCCATGACGTCACGGTGAGATGGTTCGGGAACTGTGAGGTGGCGACGCCACCTCACGGGTGTTGTAACCCCCCCCCCCCCCCCCCTGGGGCTGACTTAACCCCCCCCCCCCCTTTTGTTTAACCACTATTCTTTCCTTGCCCATTTGAGTACTGCAACTAAGATGTAAGACGCACGGTCGTCTGCACACTCGCAAAAAGCGCAGTTTTTGACAATTTCCCGCGAAGAAATTAAAATTTGTGCTGTTTAGATGGTATTGGCAAACTGTCAACCCCCCCTGGCAGAGATCCTGGGTGCGCTACTGGCTCACGGGGTCACATCACCGGCCTGCTTCAATTCAGAAGAAACCATGCAACTTTCGCTTTAAGCTCATGCACGTATCTCTATTATGTAACCAGGCCTCGTGCCATTCTTTCTGGTTTACAGAGAAAACGATGACGATAATTCACTTTATAATTTCTTATGTGCAAGTACATCAGTGGCTCTGTAGCCAAAGTCGAGAATCACAGGACAGAACGCGACTGTCCGGATTTCTGCTTGGACAATTTTCGATATTCTTACGCTCCGATGCTCATTTTAATCCAGTTAAACACTGAATTCGACTTCCGCAAGGCTACATGGTACTTTGGTACCAATTAATTGTATCACATATTTTGACGAAGCGTGTTCTTTGCATCAGATGCCACATATATCCTGTACCTTCTGTCACTTGCAGCCCTCTGCTCAGCCCAGCGGGTGCAACGCACCAACGTCCTCTATCGTCAAGCAGCCGCCTCTCTCGGATGTCAACGGGCAGTATGTCGTCGCTGATGGACAGCGACGCACGCAGCCTTGGACGACAGACCATCACCCTGAGACGCATGACCCGCACCCGCGGCTATGGCTTCGAAGACACCACGACGCGCAGCGGTGACATCCGACCCTCTATTCTCGGTGACGCCGTGCTCTTCCCAGTGTCTTTAACCGGAGATTAAGTTTAGATAGATCGCTTAAAGAAATGCCGAATGGAAGGTAACAAACCGAGCATGACCGACAGATCGTGCGTCTAGAAGTCTTATCATCGTTGTCTGCGTACCAATACGACTGTTGCATAGAAAATTGCCACCATGCAAGGTGCTTCTCAATTTGAATCGCCCGCGTCAGAATGGACGCGTTGGCGTAATTCCCACGTGACCACTTTCTGTGTCACACTCTGTGAATCAGCCAGCGCTGATGTGAATCAGTCAGGTAGAGCCACTTGAATACTTCATTTTCGTAACTTTCTCGCTTACAAAAAGGTACGCTTCGAATTCGTCGTGCTACGAATGATGAAATTCGTTATCAAAAAAAACTCCTAATCTGTCAATCTAGCTTGGCCTAATTTTTTTTATTGTACATTTAACGGCTTTTGGTGCGCACGCGTATACCTACAAATCCTTGTCATACGAGCAAACGAATGTTTACATAACCAATGCCCGTGGCACTTTTCAGGTTTAATTTCACACACCAAAGAATATATTCCGTATTTTGCCATGATATACTGTTAATACGGCTCGTTAAAAACATGATTTGATAAATAGGACCATAAAGCTGTAGCACAAACTTGCGAATAATGCGGGTAAAGGTTGTGGAGTAGTGGTAGAGCACCCGTATCACAACCGTGGGGTTCCTTGTGCGAACCCAGCAAATCAGTCGAGGCTTTATTTCATAATTTCTAAGCAAGCTCACCACCTAGCTCACTTAGCTCACCAGCACTGCTTAGCGCAATAAAATGACAGCATTAAAATGACCCCAAGCAAATGGAGGCTTGGTGAGAAAAGAAATGTGAGAAGATGAAAACAGTTGTGGTGACACCATCTTAAAATTCCCACACTGTAGCTGTGTTATCATAGATTTTGATGGCGCCAGCACGGGACTACATTTTATAACAGCGCGAAACGATAAGACGCAAAGACGAAGGGTTCGGGTCTTGTCGTTTTCCACTGTTATTATAATATGCACGCATACCAAACCACCCAAGCTACCATCCTTTAGCACGGAACTAGTTAGCTTATTATTATTATTATTATTATTATTATTATTATTATTATTATTATTATTATTATTATTATTATTATTATCCTTTTTTAATCTTTTTTAATTTTTATTAATGACGTTCTTTCTGTTATTCGGAACTCTTCTTTCCTTCTATATGCCGATGACATCAAGATTTTTAAGAAAATTCACACTGTTGATGACTGTCGCGCCCTGCAGTCTGACCTGTTTTATTTTTCTAAATGGTGCAAGGATAATAACCTTACCTTGAATGCTGCTAAGACCAAAGTCATGACTTTCACACGCAAAACAGCAAGTATTTCTTTTTCTTATTCTGTAGATTCTGTGCCGTTGTGTAAGGTCTGCGAGATCAATGATCTTGGTGTACTTTTTGATGCAACCTTGCACTTTTCGGCTCACACTAAACGTGTTGCAATGCGGGGTATGCGCTCTCTTGGTTCTGTATGCAGACTATCGAAAGAATTCAAGTCTCCTACACCGTTCCGCAAGTTATACACAACCATCTGTCTTCCTCAACTCGAATATGCGTCGGTCGTCTGGAATGGCTCATCTAGATCCAACAGTGACATTATAGATCGTGTCCAGAAAAAGTTTCTAAGCATATATAATCACCGCTTTGCAAACCTGGACATTGCACCCTGTACTAGCACTGTTGGATTGTTGTCATTGCCCTCACTTCGCGACCGACGTAATCGCGCTGACCTCCTGTTTCTCTTTAAACTCCTTCACGGTAACCTCACGTGTCCCGAACTTCTCGGCTGTGTCATGTTCCGTATCCCACGCAAGATCACCAGAGAACATAGACCTTTCCATGTTCCTGCCTGTCATCATGAACACTCAACTGTTCACAGAATACAGAATCTTTATAACACTTACTTTCGTGAACTTGATATCTTTCATAACTCCTTGTCATCGTTCCTTTCCGAGCTTTGCCTTGTGTTATAATTTCATGTATTGTTCAAGTGCCCTTCTCCTCCTTTTTCTTTTGTATTTACTTTGCGCTTTGTTGTCGGTACTCTCTTCTTTTCACAATTTTTATTTTTATTCATTTATTGTTTAATGATTTTTCCCTGAGTGTTTTGTTTTTGGTTTGTAATGTATGCGTGCGCCAGCACTCAGACCTTAGGGTTGTTCCTGGGCACGTTAAATAAACATGATTGATTGATTGATTGATTGATTGATTGATTGATTGATTATTATTATTATGAACGAACGCATTGCATTTGAAAAGGACGAAAGGCTCAACCTAGCAGCTTTCGAGAACATTTCGTGCACAAAAGTTCGTGACCCAAATACTTGAAAGTGCCATGAAATTAGTGACGTCAGAGTGACGCGCCATCTCTGTGGCTCTCGTATCAAATCACGCTTTCTCACTAAATAAGTTCTCACCAAAACAACTGCTTACTATTCTAAGCAGGCTCAGTGCTGCTCTTTGTCGATTCAACAGCAAATCAATTTATACTTGTGAAGTGTACTTTGGGCATAATAGGAACATTTATTTAGCTGAGAGAGCTGGTAGATTGCTAACAATGTTGAAGAGGGCGATATTCCGTTTTTAAAACAATACTTTGTGCCCGAACCATGGTATAGTTGATGTCATTGATGCGCTATGACTTGGTCCACGGGATTTTCTCATATCTGCGTCTATGAGGAAAAATGAACAGATGTTTGTCAGGTTGAGCCTTCGCTTATGCTTTCAAACAAAAAACAATACTTTCTAATTGATCAACAATGAAGTAGAGATATGCATACGGATCCAAAATCCATTTCGTCACGCTAAGCTGGGGCAGAAATTTCTAGGAGGTTTTCCCTACCAGAGTTTCGCTCTTGCATCGTCTGTAGCCTAAAAGGGCACCCGTCACGGCAACGCTAACGCATTGTAATTTTTAGAAATGTGTGGCCGATTGACTTGTTCCCCATTGTCTTGTAAGTTAGGCTTGTTAAAAATTATGGATATCGAGCAGTTAAAGGTACGCCCCGGTCTATAAAGTGATGCCGTCAATAGTATACAGGGGCTTAGGTAAGTCTAACCGCCTGTTTAACTGTTGCCGGATTACACCTCGTAGGTATTTCGTAGGTGTTCCTTCCCATTCAACAAAAGGGGAGGCATCGCTGCCACCGTAAATGAAAGCTGCCAGTTACATGGGCGGTTTGGAGAACGTCGTCACTGTGACATCTTAGCAGGTTCCCTGCGTAGTGCTACAAGTAGCCGTCCAATAAAGTTCCACCGTCTGTATCGCCTTCTTATGCCCGATGATTTAATGGTTTCCAATTTTTCGACGCGATTGCTAACCTGAACAAACCTGCGGAGATTTTACGAATAGAAACCCTCGCAACGAGTGGCGTCTCCGCATTTGCGCGTTTCTTTTATTTCACGCATATCTTTTCTCTTCCAGGCAGCCACATGGCAGGCCAATTCGCGTCAGTGGGCAGAAAGAAAAAAGTCACGAGGTGAGCGCTGGTGGTGCTAGCGAAATCGGGTGAAATTAGTAATTTCTTGACACACCGGATCGCGTATGTGACCTGATGCTCTTCATCGCATATCCCATAGTTGTTTCCGTCCTCGGTCATTTTATGCAGCCGTGCGCTGACCACCTTGTTTGAGAAATAATAAGCAGTAGGTGAGAAGCGAGGCATTGGCCTTGAAGACAGGCGAATACGAAGACGAGTCGCCTCTTCGGAACGTTGGATCCAGGCAGCGTCGTTCATTGTTCACCCGTGTTCAGAAATTTAAGTGTCTATCGTTCTGGACCCTGTCCGCCTTGTTTCGATGCCGGCCGTCTTAACAACGGTGAATTTCGCGACGAACGTGTGGCGTAACAAGCCTAAATGTCGGAGCCCATCTTGAAATGAATTTCTGAAAAAAAGTACTGCTCCAACGTTGTCCTTGCCATGGGACGCCATGGCAAGTTTATCTCCAAATAAGGGGCACCTCACCAGGTTTGGACATTGCAGCGAGACAAGCGCCACGCGTAGACTGCGTGCTGACAACCCCGTCTGCGAAGTGTCAAAGCGACGCATGCGCGAGAACGGCTGAAATTTCAAACAAAAGTTTGGTCGCATTTCCTATCCAGGGAGACGCGCTTCCAGTCAGAGCTTTAGCGTGTCCCATGAACGTATTGCCGCTTGCGGAATACCGGGCTACCGGAGAGGTATGCGGCAGTAGCAAATCTGGTAGCGACATTTGATGACGCAGAGTCTCACCCGAGAGCTCGCAAAGTTAATACTGTCAGTGACCTACTTTTAATACCTAACCGCTGGAGTAAATCGTAATTGGTAGTTAGATAATCGTTAGGTTGCAGTTTCGGCGAAAACACTTCGGCGACACAATTTTTCTCCAAATGCATTGTAGTTGGACAAAACACCACAAGGTGTCGCTACCAGATTTGCTATACTAACGTCAACGACTCCACGACCCTGGTAATCCTGTAATCTACAAACGCTAAGAAGTGTACGGACGAACAAAGTTCTCTAAAGTAACACGCACAAATGCCTCTACGTAAGCGGCACTGCTTGTGACGTCACCTACTACATGGCACAGTTTAGGTACATCATCCAATGCGGAACGCGCAATAGACATGCTCACGTCAAGTTTCTCCAGCGACGCCAGTTAGCCTTTCCCTTACAAGAACAAGGCCCTCCCCATCTTTCATTCCCCCTCATCCCGCTCCCATGTGTAGGGTAGCAAACCGGTTGTGCTGAACTGGTTAACCTCCCTGCCTTTCCTTCTCCACTCTTTCCTTCCTTCCTTCCTTCCTTCCTTCCTTCCTTCCTTCCTTCCTTCCTTCCTTCCTTCCTTCCTTCCTTCCACACGGGTGGTCGCGCCCGAACCCTATGCTTATTGCTTCGCAATCTGCACGCCGCTCGCGTTGCACGTGTTCGCTTCTTTATTCAAGGGGAACAGATCAGCAAGTGGTTGAAGAAGGGATGTCTCTCGAGCCAGCCTTTCAACAATGGGACTTGTATTCGTTGAAGCAACAACTGGCATGGTTGCTCGACGAAAACACATGCAGCCGTGAAATTACAAAGTGGGTCTGTAAGTACGATAATAAAAATAGAAATGTTAAAAAAAACTGAAGTGTTTAGTTGTCTCAGCGACGGAAGGAAGAAGGGGGAAGGGGGGGTGCAGTTTATTCTTTTAAAGGGTAGTAAGAATAAAAAAGTGGTCGCAGTTTCACCTGAAAGGCGAAGCATCAGTTGCGATAGCAAATTTGTAGAGAGCTATACGGAGTAATGATAGTAGCTTTATCAGCTCTATAAACTTGGACATGCAGCAGCACCGGCAACACGCAGAACTAATGTCGACGCCGTCGGCGTTTTGCCCGCGTTCGCACAAAATGCGTGCGGCGTTGCCGACTGTTGCAGGAGCCTCTGATATAAATAGGCACTTGGTGCCACAGCTAAACGTCACCTCCCTTCCCTCCCCCTCCCCCCCCCCCGCCTTTCGCGTGTCGGAAGAAGGCGCGTTTGCACTACATATATGGTGATTGTAAAGGAGGAAAGAGACGCCTACTTCTGCAGCCCTTAAGGAAGCACGGCGCAGAACGCGCGTTTGTTCTCCGCCGTGGGTTCACTCCCCGTGAAAGAGCGCGTCCCTCACGCCCTTTCACTCGCACATACAGCGTTCGGCGGCGCGCGGCGACGATTTCATCTCCATTGACGTCATACGGAACCTCACGGCGACGGCGACGGCGACGCCGACGGCAGAAATCTGCTTTTGAGTGTCCATATAATTGCTATCGCAATAAAATTACACCATCTTCCCGTAGGGGAACCCTGAGTAGGATGCGAAGCAGCCATGGGGTCGACCACGGCGCTGACATTGGCGTTGACGCTGGCGCTGTAGGCCCACATCGCGGCGCTGCATACCAGCAACGCGCAGAACTGTTGTCGACGCCGTCGGCGTTTTTCCCGCATTCGCACCGAACGCGCGCGGCGTTACATGTTGTCGACGCCGTCGGCGTTTTTCCCGCATTCGCACCGAACGCGCGCGGCGTTGGTGACTACCGGTGCCTCTGGGGCGCCTACCGTCGCGCCTACAGTGTACTCTTCTAGTACACTGTAGTCGCGCCTCTAACCTAAGCTGCTTCGCATTATCGCGCGCGGAGCCGCAGGTGTTGCCATTCGTTGCGCAATCCGGAGACGAGAGGAGGAATGCCGAGAGGAGAGATGAGACAAGGAGAGGGGGGAGGGGAGGAGGCTGCGCATGAATGCCGAGAGGAGAGGAGATGAGACAAGGAGAGGAGAGGAGGGGGAGGAGGATGCGCATGCGCAGTAGGGGTGTGGACGCACGGCGGTTGGATGGATGGAGGGAGATAAGGAGGGAGGGAGTGACATAGCCCCGAGCATAAGATGCTTCGCATCTAAAAATAGACAAGAATCGTCACGTGTAAGCAGGCCTTGTCATTTCCAGGGGCCTAATTTCTCGTGAGAACAGGACGAAGAGATCTACTGTTTTGACAGTAGGTGAACGTAGGTGAGTAGGTGAGTAGGGAAAGGTGAACAGGCCACAAAGTAACCGGCACGACCGGCTGGCGACAAAATGCCTGCCACGTCCTAGATCAAGCGAATCCGCTTTAATTTGGCAGATAATTAGATAGAATTGTGAGCAAACAATATCGGTGCGTCTATAGCCTGCGATAGGTTGAAGTAGCCCAGAGATAATCAGACATCTGTGGAAGAGACCATCGCTCTGTTCTGGACTCGACTCAGCTAATAACGATGACGATGACAACAATTAGCCTGACTTCACTGTCATTTTTTTTTTATTTTACGAATTACAGAAATCGCTTTTCATGTTCGCAGTGACCGCGTGGACGTTCACAACGCCTTCCTGTTCGGTCCTTCGCTGATGACCATGCTGGGCAACATCTGCAGCTTCCACGCGGGTGGCAACAGGAGGGCTCTGAAGATTGTCTCCAACGCGTGAGTTGCATTTCACCGAACGCGCGGCAGAGCGTGTAACATCTGATCTTGTCTCGTGCGCATTCAATAATGCAACGACCAGTTTTACCTATGCACACGAGGGCACAGTCTCGCTGAGAGAAGCGACAATCGTGGGCATTTAGCGTCGTCATTTAGTCAAATTGGGGTTGTGGCAAAAGCACGTAAAAAGACAAAGGGAAAGTACAAAAGTACGTAAACACACATTTGATATTAAATCCTGTAGTTTACCTGCGAGAACTACGATGTGATTGAAACACGCCGCAGTGGGGGACTGGATGTTTACCGATTGAGCTCCGATGTACAAAAGCTACTATCTTATCAGAAGAGAGGTTGTGCTGGTGTCGACGGTAATGACTTCTGAACTGCTTTCTGATTTTACTTCTATTTCTCCTAATTACGAAGTTCTTACAGTTAAGCCTCGGACGCTAATGTATTGTGTGTGTTATCGATGCCCTGGAAGTAAATGTTCAGGTTTCTTTTTTTTTCTCATTTCTAGACGCATTTTTAGACTGTGTGAACAGAAATCAATATCAACTGATTTTACGTGCAGACTTAAATATCAATATGCGGGACGAAAATACCACGACTTCAGATTTCGAATAAATTGTAAATGTACACCTCTCCAAAAATTTTATTTGCTCATAACCGAGACTCACAACATATCTTCATCATAAATTTAATAACCATCAAGTGAAATCAGGTGCTATTGCTAGGGGTGTTGGTGGACATCTGCTCATACTTGTCTCTGTAAAGCTCATTTTAAACTACCCTAAAAAAAACACACACACACAACCATCTTTTTCTTGCAGACTTATGAATAGAAGTGCCTTAGACTCATTTAGGGATCGCTTGTACAGAATTAGTTGGAATGCTGTGCTCGAGAAAAGTGACGCCAATGCTGCTTATGGTAGCTTCAACAAATTTATTTCTGAAGCATATTCCGCCTCGTTTCCTTTCAAAATATTCGCACGTTCAAAAGAAGTGTTGTAAACCATGAATGACAAAGGAACTACTTAACGACATAAACAAACGAGATCAACTATTTAAATCCTGTATAATGAGCAAATGTCCTCAATATCTTAAGACTTTTAAGACATACAAAGAATACCGAAATCTTGTAACCAAGAAATTTCGCTCGCGAAGCATCACTACCTCTTGAATCTGTTTAACGCGTCCGACCCACGGTGGTCCGACCGATGTTCTCAAAATGTTTGGAAGACACTTAACTCGATGCTTGGTAATTCGCTAGAGCCAGCGACAAAAATTTTAGAGGAAGGTTTTCTGTTAACTGGTCGGACACTAGCAGATATATGTAATACTTTTTTTTCTTTTATCCAAGTCCAATCATTAACGCTACATCAACTCTTGTACTGACCACCCCGTTTCCTCAAATCAATTTCCGAAAGTGAAGTCACGGCTTTCTTTCAGGAGTTAAGCAACAATAAGGTGACTTATCATGCATCAGGATTTCAAATAAAACCTGTGAAACACGCCATTCATATTCTAGCTCCTCCTATCACGCCCATATTCAACTTAAGTTTGCTTGTTGAATTTTTTTCATGCAACATGCAGATTCCAAAAGTGACAGCAGTATATCAAAAAGGAAATAAAATGGGCACAGCTAACAACAGGCCAATATCGATACTGCCTATTTTCTCCAAAGATTTAGAAAAGGCTATTTTAAAACGCCTGACAGATTTTGTTGACCGTCAAAATCTCATGAACCGGACACAATGTTTTTCGTAAAAAAAGGCAGAGCTTGTTTTTCTAGAACAAAGGGCATATATATTGGAAAGTTTTCAATCCCAGAACATGATACTTGGGTTGTCGTTGGGCTTTACGAAGGCATTTGATCTTATTAATCATGACGTTTTATTTAAAAAGCTTGAATATTACGGTATTGGAAGAGTCGCAAATTCTTTAATTTATTCTTATTTGTAAAATAGCTCACAATTTGTAAAGATTTCAGCTGAATGTTCAGAAAGAAAGCCAGAAACCTCGGGCGTTCCTCAGGGTAGCATGTTGGACACCTTTCTGTTTACACTTTACATAAATGAAATCACTAATGTAGGTATGGCTTCTTCACTTTCTTCACTTTATTACCTTAAAGGCCCCCAGGGTTGGGGGTATTACATAAGGTGTATTACAACAGTATTACAGGTATTACAAATACATAACATATGCGGACTACAGAAGTTGGTCTATTGCCGGCAAATCAAATGTTGCCTATTAAGAGCTAATAATGCACTAACTAAAATAAGTGACTACGGAACTTAAATTATCTAAAAGATAACTTTAATAAAACCAAAGCAATCATGTTCCATCCGCGCAACAAATCTGTGAAGCTCCCTCCTATTAAGCTAAATGGCAGTGAGATAGATCTAGTGCCATCTGCAAATGCGCTGGGAGTTTTCTCTGGCGAACCCATGACTTGGAATGGCCATGTTAAGTATATAGTCACTAAACTCTCTCGAATCGTGGGCATAGCGAGTGACCACTCTTTTCATTTTCCTATGTCAATCAGTGTAATGCTATACAATGCCCTCTTCCTACCCCAACATAACTATGTACTTCTCGTCTGGGGAACTACAAGCGAAAACCTAAACATAATTACACGTTTACAAAAAGAATAATCCGACTAATATCCAAAGCTTCTTTTCTTGCGCACAGAGGAGTCCTTTTCAGAAGCATAAGCTTATACCGGTTCATTGAATGCCCAGTTGTAAACTGCGTCGACAGTAGAAATTCGCAATGTAGCTAGTAATGATGACGTATTAATTCTGTTAGCCAAGCTAGTAGATAACGGACCTACATATAATACACGGAGACCGGAACAGCGGAACGTTTTAAAATGTCGCACAAATTGGGGCAAACGAAGGCTGCAGTTCTTATTGTCCACAATACTGAACATCATGTACAATGAGAAAAAGATTGCCTTGACTAATATTTCGTTAAGCGAAGTGAGAAGAATATTTTTAAATAGGAGCCCATTGACAGCGAATTCCTGTTAGCCTGTGATAAAATTCTGTTTTGTGTGCGTTGCACTTTTAACGCAACAGCGTTAAAGGCCCCGTGTCGCAGGAAATCCGGCGTTGATGTCGGCTTAGGCGTATTCGTTGTCGTCCGTGGCCCAAAAAATCATCTCGAACCACCCCGCCCACGCAGGTCCTCCGCGTAGCACAGAGGTGTTAGCGAACTAAATGAATTTCTCAAAGTAACATGCGTCAGAAAAATCGTAAAGTACGACTTAACCACAATCTACAGACGTGATAGCGTCAGATTGTAATTTGAATATACGAGAAAACATAGTTCCCTTACGCGGAAACTCAAACACAAACCCCTTTTCCAGCATTTCTACAGGTCATACAGCGGCGCGCCGCGGTTAGTTCCTTGCAAAAACACCATCCAGATGGCGCTCGCCTCCTCAACAGCCACGCACGGAGGTGAAGTTGGAAGAAAAAGAAATCTGCAGTTGGCCGGGAAGCTTGATACGCAGCCAGGGATATTTGAATGCTATCGCGTTCCGCTCTTAAAGGCGAAGCTTTAGCGTCCACATTTTTTTTCAGTATTTTGTGATATTGCACGCCTTATGGCTCTGTTACGATGTCATGTCTAATGTGAATTTTTTATATCTTTATTTTTACGCACATATCTAATTTCTAGAACCTGCAGAATGAAAGGTTGTTGTTGCGTTTCATTTTGTGTTGCGGTATTGTATTGCACTCTTCACGAATCCTCCGTGTGGTGCTCAGTACTGTGGTGGCCAGGTCTCCTCAAGCAGTCCTAAACAGTTTTTTTTTTTTTCCCTGGTCACCCGCAGCATTGGCTTTGTTGGTGTTTGGTGCAAATAAATAACGATTCAATTTTTACCAACTTGGATTCTTTAACGTGTGCCTTATTCTTAGTTCACGAGTGATCTAGAATTTCGCCCCAATCGAAATGCGGCAGATGCGGCCAATCGAACCCGCGACCTCGAGCTCAGCAACTCTACATTTATTGATGTTTTTTATTGTTGTATATTTTTTTAAAGTTTGGTCGTTCTTGCTGATTTTACTGGGGTTGTTTCTCTTTTTCTTTAGTATTTCTCGTGTCATGAGTTTACGCCTATCGTATATCTACTTATTCGCGAGTGAAAGGAAAGTGTACGCATTTCACGTCTCAGTGGCGGCCGAATGATTCTTTCGTTTCTCGCGCTTCCAGGTTACGCATGGGATAATCATGCTTATAATGGAGTTTCCGCGAGTTCATTGCAATAAAGGTTGGCAGTCTACACTGCACGCAATTTTTATTTCCGCCTTCCTTGTATTTTGCGCAGTACGTCACTTGTTCAACATGAACCAACTGCTCCGCAACAAAGCATGCTTTTGCTATTAGCTGTTTGTGACAACCTGGGGACCGACAATGTTCCTTTCATGCAGATTCGAAGCGACGGCGGAGGGGCCGGTGAACACTTCCACGTGGGCGATTGTGACGTTGCCGGGAGCCGTTCTGGCGTTAATAATATGCACCACCGTAATCTGGTTCATCTACGTGAGGCCCCAGTGAGTACATCGGCTATACATCTATTGATGCAGCAATTCACCCCTTTCTGATTCAATTTTTTTTATCCAATGAAGTGAAAAAAGGTGCACCGCGGAACGACGAAATGAGGAACAAAATAAACGAAAATATGTCAGTAGATGTGTGGCCCCTTTCAATTAACGTCTTCGACGCCAACTTTGGTAACCACGTAATTGCCACTGGGAATGTTCCGCTCTACAATGTCAAAAAACATGCTTTTAATTTCCCCGATGATCGATGGAATCGAATCCGCGCCGAGCGCGGGCCTTACGGCGGCACTAATAGATGGCGCAGCGCATGTGCAGGGGGAAGTACGTAGCGTGCAGTATAGCAGTAGTGCAGCAGGTTAGAGGAGTCCGGCTGTATATTTCGACCATCCGTATGTACCTTTGCAAGAACCATTGAAATTGCTTCCTTGCTGGCCAAAATCGAATCCACTACACGCGGGTTCCTCAAGGACAGGAGCCCTATGCTCTAGGGAGCTGCGCCACAAATGCATTGGCTATGCGCCGCTGTTCAACGAACGTCTTTCCCACCAACGCTTTAATAACGAGCGACGTCATGAATGCGCTGGGTATCTCTCAGCGCATGCATCAGCGCGCCGTGCATTTCGGAGGCCTCGCGTGGATTTCGTGGCGGCGTCGCTAGATGGGGCAAAGCGTTCGTAGGAAGCCCGAGAGAGGAGTCCCGTTGCAGCACACGCCTCGTACATGAGGCGTTTCGATGGTGGCTTATATTGCTTCAATGTTAGGTGGATTGCCGTCGACAGTCGTCGTGAGATGGGTTCTGCCGAAGCAACCGACGACACCCTGAACTGACAACAGCTCAGCGCCCGACTGAGTGACTGACAGTGACTGAGCCGCGATCTCCGGCTCACCCTCGCACGCTTTTACTCGCACATGCAGCATGCGGCGCGCGGCAACGATTTTGTCGCCCTTGGACATTATGCGGACTCTCACGGCGACGGCGACGGCAGAAATGCGCCTGGAGTGTCCATATTGCTACAGGCATATTGCGTGTTTCTGTGGATGGTGCGTGCGGGCGGCCCGACGAAGACGACGAATTGCTCCTTGCTGAACTGACCAGCGCTGCAGTTGTCTTTTGTAAATATACATTGTAAAAAGTCTGCAGTGCTTAATCCTTCGTTCGCGTAACATTTTGGTTGAGAGTGCCGTTCCTCGTCCTCGCCACGGAGCTCCGCAGTGGCCGCACCGTCCAGCTTTCCACTATGGCTCCCGGTGACGACACCCCGTCTGCTTCTATTCCTGCGATTACAACAACAACGTACGTCTCGGTTACCAATCCCCGCATTCTTGGCATATTCTCTGGCCAAGATAATGTCGACGTTGAGGACTGGCTCAGGCTGCATGAGCGCGTTAGCCGAAACAGCCTCTGGGACCCTACTATTATGCTAGCGAATGTACTATTCTACTTGGGCGGAACACCTCGTGTCCGGTTCCGGACACACGAGGACGAGATCTCTAGCTGGGATGCTTTCAAGGAGAAGTTCCGCGACCTCTTTGGAAATCCGACAGGTCGGCAGCTGGCTGCAAGAAAAGAGCTTGCTACCCGAGTTCAGCCTTCTACTTAATCGTATGTCGCCTATATACAAGACGTGCTCGCTCTTTGCCGGAAAGTCAACGCGTAACAATAGAATTGTTATCGCAATAAAATGGAGAAGAAATATAGAAAGAAAAAGAAAGAAAAGGCGAAACTGTATAGCTCACTGCAACCGTGACCATTGTTGGCGTTAGACTGGGGTGGTACTTTAGTCTCGGGCACACACTGGCCCTGGTATAATGCAAGAAAGCCTATAGTGTGTTGTGTATATGTTTTTTAAGCATCTATATCTAGAAGGAAAGTGCGCGTCGTCAGTAGCATCGCGCTGCCCGCCATTTTCTCGCCAATACTCCTAAAAGCCACACGGCGTTACACAGTGAATCGCTTATGCATGGTACTTCTGCGAGGCATCTTGCTGCTGAGAGCTTTCTGGAAGTGCGTTCCGGCCTCTTCTTGCGCAGTGAGCCGGACCCGTTGTCGTCCGACAATCTGGCTGTCATGAGAGCTGCCCAAGAGAGGAGCGCAGCCAGGGGAAAGCAGAGGTGAGAATGTGAAATTTCGTGCGCAAATATTTATTTACATTGCTTTAAACCTGCTTACAACAAACAAATACGGCAGATCAATCAGGTTTCGTTGGGTACCAAGCTATGTTGGAATACCGGGTAATGAAGAAGCTGATAGATGCGCGTCAATGGCAGCACACAAAGACATAACAAACACAACACTCCCATATAAAGATTGTATCCGCGCGATTCGGAATGCCTTGAGGTCAAAATGGCAACACGAATGGGACCATTTTACAAACAACAAGTTACATCTCACTAAACCCGTACTTGGCGAATGGAAGTCATGTAGTCATCAGGAACGGTTCTTTGAAGTAGTTTTATGTCGACTACGGATCGGGCACACGCACACAATTTTTTACTCACAAAAGAAGACCCACCAATATGCGAGAACTGCCAACAACCGCTCACAGTGATGCACATTTTACTGACATGTAAACATATCGAAACACAGAGACGAAACCTTTTGCAGAACTTATACAACTTACACATACCGTTACACCCTGCCTTAGTTTTAGGATATGATGCACTAGTGCCATTACCAGACCTTTTTAAATTTCTAGAAGATACCGGCTATTTAAACAGGCTATAGACCAACACAGCCTTTGCTGTTTTTAAAATTTTTATTCATAACACCTTGTGTTTGGCGCAACATAGCCTTAGTCGCTTTTGCGCCACTAAACCCCAATTAACTAAATAACTTATTTACATTGCGGGGATTCTTACGCATCACCATTCACGTCGCCGTAAGGTGTACACACATTCCTAAGCTTGTGGTGCCGCTTATAAGTTGCGACTTGATATATCTGCATGCCCGGTAGTTATCACTTTTCATGGGACAGCCAACCACAGGTAATTCTCCATTGGCATTCTGAGAGTGGACGATGTCGTATGGATTTTACAAACCGATTCGGCCCTGTTCCCTCTCTTAAATATCTCTGCCCAAGACATTAGTGCACCGTCAAGGCACCCTTATTTTGTTTCCTGCGGTATGCGCTTACGTTGCAATAGCTGCGTCACCATCAATTGTTGTATATTATCGCGTATGCGTAAGGTTCTTTCACAAGAAATTAGCGGTAGGCTTCTGATCATTTGCTCTCTCATACGACTTGCTTAATGGATTGACCCTGCCAGTATGGTTGCCTTTGAAATAGCGTCGTAATTTTTGATTGTGAGATGGTCAGCAAATGGGTAGTCAAGTCACTGTATACTTTACTTTTCTTCTGCACACTGTAATGACTCGAGAAATTTGAATTTTAATAAAAGTTGGAGTGATCTTTACAAGCGGCCAATAACCTTCTTGTGTTCCCAGAGGCGTGCAGTGCGCCTGCGCCGCGTACTTGGCCATCTTCGGCCTGTCGTACGCACCCGCTCTTTTAATGGACCTGGAACCACGGTAAGTCACGGTCCCTTCACTTGCAAGTGCCACTTGTTGCTATAAATAAACAATTACTAAATGAATCTATCTTACAGGCGCAAGATGTTCATTTATGTATTTTTTATTATTATTTTGTCCGGAGCTCACGATGTTCCCCATTGTCAGTGGAAGTTAAGAGGTGATCAAACCTTCAGGTCATCGATCTGCGCTCTCGCCTCGCCATTGCAGTTATTGAAAAATGGTTGCAGTTTGATTTGTTGCTGACCCGCAGAACGGGACTGCGCTATGTTCACAGGTAGACATCCTTTGAATCGTCACCATTATAAGAAGTCCAACAACCACATTCCCAGGTGAAGATAGTTCTTTGGGGTCGTTTTTTTCTATTCTTTATTTCTATTTTTTTTCTTCTTACAATCCGCAAAAGCAAGTTTCCATGCTTTGATGACAACACTAGCTTGAAAACCGCAGGAGTTGAATAACTGTTAGGAAAAGCGCGAACGAACAAATAACGCCAGAATGACGCAGGACGAGCGCTTCTTCGGGCATCTTTGTCCGTTCACGCTTTTTCTCACAGGGAATGTACAACAACTCGCCCAGTTTGTCAATTTAATGGAGTTGGATTACGTTCGTGATATAGTAGGGCAACGGAAGGGCAAAGGCAGGAATGGAAAGGACAACGCAAGCGCTGTCTTTCATCACTATAGGAACACTACATGAGCACCTACAGTTCAGGTCGTAATTATTGTACCACGGAACGTCCACAGACACCGTCGATTCTGTGAGGCAGGCTGAAGGTGTGTAGTGCCAGGAAGCACTGAACGCTAGCTATTTGATTATCGGCCACAATGATAGCAATTCTGTAAACACTGTTTTTGTAGAAATTTTGGAATCCCGCGCACGAAAGACAAACGTTTTCACAAGGTTCCTTGGCAGGGCTTCTATAACACTCCCTGATGCTCAGAAAAGCTAAGAACATTCTGCCTCGCAAAATCTGGGAATTGGGAATAACGACAATTTTGCAAAAAGCCAGTGTATGGTACCGCGACAGGCCCTGTCACGCATAGATTCGAAACTTTTGACAAAGACTGTACGCTTGAGCAAAGCACTGTGCGACGCGTGGTGTCTGAGGACAGCTGTCACCATATTTTCGCGACTAAGACTACCCATGAAGCTGCATGGACTTTCGAAAAGTACTAACGACTGTTTTCTTCAACCACAAAATTTACTACATGGCTTACATAAGTGAGGTTTGCAGTGACGCACAAGGAGATAGTTATACTTCTGCACTGGCTAGACGTTTTTCGAAGTGAGAAATGTATTATACTGCGTAAAATGCACGCAAACCCATTCAAGACCATTTATATTGTCAGCGCATACAAATCGACTATGTAACACCCATTTCTTGAATTTCAATATTTATTTTTTTCTAAATAGACAATTTCACGTGAAGGGCGAAGTACTGACAGCGATTGCAAAGTTTTGCGTTGCGCTCGAACTCCTGGTACGGTGTTATTACTATACGCGCAGTTGACATATGTGGGTGCGCCGCAATTTCCGGTACCCCTAAAAAGTTTTAACATGCCGTGTAGGGCAGGTAATGATATCGCACAGACGCCACATGGCTACCCGTAAAGAGCGGCACCAGTGACGTCACGTCAGATTGCGAGCACTAATATTGTTTTGCACTTTTATATGGTCTGAGAAGATTTAGGGTAAAGTGCATGCGCTGCGAATTAAGCGTTGCATTACATTTGTTTGCGCGCTGAATTGCTCGAAAATTTTGAGGAAAAAGTCTGTCATAAACTTAAGCCCAGCTCTGGGCAACATTGGAGATAGAAACGTAGAGCACCTACCATGCCTATATACAGCACGTATGAACATATAACATCAATATATATATATATATATATATATATATATATATATATATGGAGCATTACGGCTACGGCGACGCTGGAGACAAAGTTGTCGCAGTTTCACCTGAAAGGCGAAGCATCAATTGCGATAGCAAATTTGTAGAGAGCTGTACGGAGTAATGATATTAGCTTTATCAGCTGTATAAACTTGGACATGCAGCAGCACCGGCAACACGCAAAACTGTTGTCGACGCCGTCGGCGTTTTGTCCGCGTTCGCTCAGAGAGAGAGAGAGAATAAACTTTTATTATCGAGGTTAAGTGGAGTTTTCTTTCCCAGCGGAATAGGCTAGCGTGGCGTCTGCTTCGCCGCGACGCTATCAGCCCATTCCGCCAACCGTATCTGGTCTTCAGGGTTGTAAGTTTTCGTCTTCATCTCCCACTCTTCGTGTGAAGGAGCTCGCCGAAAGAGTTCTCTCGGGGGAGGGTTCTTTTGGCATCCCCACAAGATGTGATCTTGGTCCGCCAGGGGGCAGTTACAATGTTTGCAGTTTGGTGGATATTCATCACCGGTCATTGCAGCTAGTCTTTTTGGACTAAGTACAGACCTAGTCTGTACTCTCCTGAGGTTAGTGGCCTGTATTCTTGTCAATGTCTCGTGCGGGGATGGATATATTCGCCTCGATTCGCGGTAATAAATTGTCATTTCGTTAAAGGTGTGGATACCCTCATGTCGGTCAACCCGGTCGGGCAGGCCCACCTCCCGGTTACTTGCTGCTCGGGCGGCTAGGTGGGCGGCCTCATTACCGGGGTTGCCCGCATGAGCAGGTACCCACACCAACTTTAACTCATTGAATTCTTTGTTGATGATTCTGAACGCTCGAGGGGAAATGAAACCCGAGGTGTAGTTACGAATCGCTGTTTTCGAGTCGGATATAATAATCTTGGTGCCCGGGATGGAAGTGCCCATGGCGATGGCGGCCTCTTCCGCCTCTACAATGGAGGATGTGTTTACCGTCGCACAGCTGATGGTGTGTCCGTCGCCAGTAGTGACGGCTATGGTGTGTCGACCATCACTGGTGCGAGCAGCATCCACGTATATGGCTGGTTGCTTTTTGTAGCATTGCCAGAGTGCCGCCGCCCTAGCTTTGCGTCTACCATTGTTTTCAGTACTCATGTTTTTGGGAAGCGGGGGGATAATGATCTTGGTCCGGATAGTGTTAGGTATCCGGTGTCGTTGCGGGATGTCTAAGGCAGGGCGATACCCCAAGGTGTCCAGGATCTGCTGTCCCGCGTGTGTGCCGGATAATCGAACTGTTTGAGCCCATTTGTGGGCCTCTATAATTTCCTCAACGTTGTTATGCATCCCTAGACTCAAGAGTGCCTTCGTACTAGTCCATTTTGGTAGCCCAAGAGCCTGTTTGAATAAAGTTCGGATTAGACCGTTAATCCGTTCCAAGTCCCTCTTCCTGAGATGTAAGTAAGGGCAGACATACGCCACTCGGCTCAGAAAAAAAGCTTGGATTAGTCTGCAGGCATCTTTCTCCTTAACTCCGTGCCGTCGGTTGGAGACCCTCCTGAGAAGGTTCTGTAGTTTCCCAGCTGTAGAATGCGTGCGGCGTTGGTGACTGTTGCCGGAGCCTCTGATATAAATAGGCACTTGGTGCCGCAGCTAAACGTCGCCCCCCTCCCCCCCCCCTCCCCCACGGCCTCTCGTGCGTCGGAAGAAAGCGCGTTTGCTCTACATATATGGTGATTGTAAAGGAGGAAAGAGACGCCTACCTCTGCAGCCCTTAAGGGAGCACGGCGCAGCACGCGCGTTTGTTCTCTGCCGTGCGTTCATTCCCCGTAAAAGCGCGTGCCCCTCGCGCTCTTTCACTTGCACATACAGCGTTCGGCGCGCGGCGCCGATTTCAACCCCATTGACGTCATACGGAACCTCACGGCGACGGCGACGGCGACGGCGACGGCGACGCCGATGGCAGAAATCTGCTTTTGAGTGTCCATATAATTGCTATCGCAATAAAGTTCACCTGAAGTGTCTATATACGTGAATAAAAATTGGTCAGAAACATTGCCAGCGATAGCAGGGTCTAGCGCTGTGCCTAACTACTCGGACAATGCTCTAACTAACGTGGGTGCGGAAAGTTAGCGCGGCGTAGCAGACAACGCGACTCCTCTTATGCCGAAGAGGACTCGCGAGAAGACAATGCTGGCGTGATGAGCGCAGCCAGTGGCGTTGCAGGCGCCCCACCTAGCTCGATGGCGCACAATATGATACTGTTAGTCAGCGCCTAGTGAAATAATAAATAACATTTCACTCCAAGAAATTTTCGGAACCTTTGGGCTGTATCTTGTCCCCCCAAAAATAATCACCTATCTTGCGTGTCTTTCCTTTCTTGAACGCTACGCGCCCGATACTTTTAGGTCAGGAACAACATGTGCGTGTATGCATTATACAGCGTTCTTGACAGGAAAGCCGCGAGCACAGTTTTAAAGAAAGGAAACGCAAGCAAAATAGATGACGATATTTGTTGTGCCTCCCACTGCTCCATTGTGTTACTGGTATTTGGCCTATGAGGGTGCTTAGTGCACTCCCAGGTTATATGTATTAGGGTAGGTATGCCACCGCACCCAGGACAGTTGGCCCTATAACGAGTGGGATACATGGCGTTTAGCAATTTTAAAGGGGGAATACCCCGGTCTGTATTTTACGTAAGGTGGCTGAAAGATTGCAACGCCAAAGCATGTGGCCCCGTGAAGGCAGTTACCTCACATGGTTTGGCAATATATAGGTGTTCTGTGGTTTGGCTTTCGCGTCGGATTAGCCTATGGCGCCTCGTCGCCTACGGATTGCGGCTTCAACGTACATCAGTAGTGCATCGCCTACTGCTTCGCTTGCGATGGCGCGACAACTGCTGCGCTAAAGGGCGCAGGAAGGCAACGACGTCGCCGGGCGAATCTCGCTTGACTCCGACGAGAGACACTCCAACGTGAAGCAGAATGCCTTAGCGCGTTCGCGGCGCACAGTGCGAACTCTGCCACTGGCAGTTCTGCAGCTGTGCGCGTCGCAGCTCGACTGGCTGCCGTAGCCACTACGGAGCCGGACCAGAATGCTCGCACCCTCGCCTAAGCCACTCTCCAGCAGGATGGCGCTGGCGAACAGGACGCCGTGCGCTAAGCAAGCCTGCAACCTGGTCGCCGACCTGCAAATTCTGCGCGTTTCGCTACAGCGTATCGTGAGTTGACGCAGCAAAAATGCAACAGCTTCTGTGAAGACACGTTTCACTTTCGTGTTCTATACCGATCCCTATGAAACAAGTATAAACCATTTTTTTTTTTTTTTACACTGTGCCTAGTGGAATGTGCGACTGCAGCCGACTTCGTAAATTGCACTGAGGTTCACGGCACGCTCCGCGGCGAAACGCTGGAGCTCTTCTAAGTAAAGCTTCTGCTAGTGGAATGTCGCTATCGCCTTCCTTGACCGTCCCAAGCCTTCCTCTATTTACAGGTTCTACATCACTGTTGCCTGAATTCGTTGACATTCACCTCATTTCTGCCCTATAGAAGGCTTTGAAGACGACATGAGTCGTCAATTACGATAACATCGATATCACGTCGTCATCAGCAGCGACGTATTTGTCAGCCTCCGCGCCCACTGCTGTATAACAACAAACAGCGTACGAGTTGAGCTGTTCCTGAAGCAGTGCAGCAGTCTGTAACACACACTGGCGTCGGCGCGCTCGTCAAGTGCGTCTCGTGCGCTGCCGTTATCGCTAGCCCTAAGCGCGGCTATATAAGTGGTGTCTACGTAGGGCAGAGAACGTGGCGTTCATTGTAAAGCAACAAATCAGCAATCGGGGCGCCTAAATTTCGTCGCTGTGCAGGCAAATTCGTTGTAGTAGTCTTCGTTGTAGAAGTATTCGCAGTACGCGTGGAAGACGGGAATTACAGGAATTCGGCCGAGACATAATCAATCCTTCGTTTTACAGGTCATTTCGTTGTAGAGGTGTTTCTATTGTAATCACTTTCGCAATATCGACAACAACGAACTTTTGTAACAAATGGCACAACACCTCGAGCCGTTATCTTTGTGGCGATCATGTTTGTGTTCTCCACATTTGCTTGCCAACAACCTATTTCACGTTGCTTACCGTAAGTAAACATTTGATGGCAAAAGCCTTGAAGTTATTCAGCGATGCGACAGAAAGCTTTCCACTCGGCGTATGTGCCATGAAGTGACTGCGCTTGCAGGATGGCTACGGTGGTCGCGCTGACTTCTATGGTGCTGGTGACGAGCGCTCTGGCGTCATGCCTGCGAGTCGCCTTCGAGTTCCTCCAGCACGTATGGCGGATGCTGCCCTGGGGTGTCGTTTTTATGCTTGGAGCGACGCAAGTCGCATCGACGCTACTGCAGGTATGGCACGTTTGAGCGGCGTTATAGCGCTCGTTTCTTCACAACCATATGAAGCGGTGCGTTTTAGTGCGTATTGAGTTGCCTTGCTTGTGAATGGGACACCTGCGTTTTAACCCCGTATACCCTTCATGGATACCCACGCATAGTTTGTTCTAAGGTTGAGAAGCAATACGCTTCAGGCCTGCATTCAAGTTTATTGCTAAAGTAGGTACGCCATAACTAGCTAAACCTTTTTCATTCTGTTTTCGAACCCCACATAGGAAAGCGGTCTTCCCTCCGAGTTGTTCAAGCTGATCTCGACCTCTTTCTGGGAGGAGCGCAGCGTGATCGAGGTGCAAGCCATGCTGGCATTCGCCGCCTCCGTGTTGGCCGAGACCACCGACAAGCAGGTGCTCGTCGAGATCATGACGCCCATGGTGGTACACATCGTGAGTGGGCATCACGATCGTACGCAACACGTTAGGTGCCGCCGCGTGCACGTGAGGAGCGGAAAATGATTGATGCTGGCGCCTGTATTAAGGTCCGCTCACTTGGTTTGGGCATTGTGAGCAGACAAGCGCGTTGCGTGTATATGGGTGACGTGCCGGCGATCGCTGCTGTACGACGCAAAAAGAGCTCGAACCTCTGACGAAAGCCTATGCGCATTTCTCTCGATGAAGAATGTCGCATGCATAAACGCCTTGATGTAAGGCGAACTGCCAACAAAGTCACCGATTAAGAACGTGATTTCAGCAAATCCAGCAACTCAAACGCGCAAAACCGCCATCGGATGTGCGCGGGACTGCGTAAAACTCCGCGCCGCCCGAGCGATCGCGCCCGCCCGCCGGACCGCAATGCTCTGGGGGGAGGCGTACTACGCCGCGCGCTCCTGTCCGACCGGCTGTATATATCTTGAAAGCCATCTGCGGCGGGGGCAGAGTCCTTCCTCCCTGCGCTGTGTTTTTCTCGGTTTAGTTCGCGTTGATGCGAGCGGCGGGACAAAGGTCAGTTCGCTCGCTGCTGCTGCTGCCGCGCTTATACTAACTACAGCGTTTTGACAGCGAGTTTGCGCGGTCATCGAGTGAGATGCGTTCATGTTCGCTTCTCGTGAAATTTTACTTTTGACCCTCACTTCCTTATAGGCCGAGCTGAAGCAGATGTACCCGGAGTATTACGCGATCCCAGTCATAGTGGGTGCTTCCAGCAACTTCATCATGCCGGCGTCAGTACCCTTCGCCATTCTGCACGGGCTGGCCAAGGTGCCCTTCTTGAAACTGGTGGGTGCCTCACTTCGCCCGCTCGCTCCCTGGTGTTTGACTGCTGGAGCAAACATTGCAACCCTGTAACGCCTTTAGAATCATAAAGGCAACACAGGGTTCTCAGCTGTCCCGACAACATAAAACTGAACTTTTAGGCCATGGTACTAGACAGGGTTTAGCGCCGTGAAAACTAAGTGGAGGCCAGGTAGAATACATTTCTTGGACACCAAATCGATGAATTTAACTGTGACTTGAGGCGTGGTAAAAAAACGGGAATAAAGTGGCGACGCCACAGCGGAATTTCGACATCGGGTGCCCGTTACGTCACGGATTTTGAAAGCGTTTGCTTGGAGCAATTTATTCGCTTGTAGGTAAAAATAACCTTGCGCTCGAAGGGAGAAACGAAAGCTAGGAACTTCTAGAAGCTCTTCCTGCTTTCTTTTATCATATTGTGATCCACGCCAATGTAAGTCCCTTAGAAAGAACTGCACTTTGCATAATTGTTCGCGCCTTTGCAATGGCAAAAGAATTGAAAACATCGGAATTTATCTAAATATCGAATGCTTTTGTCCCGCGCAAGAACACTTGAGAGCGTTCTCAGATCAGTTGAACACACTTAACAGTCTTGACCACATGAGTTCAGGTAGACTGTAACAGTGCTGTGCTTGGGATATATTCATCGTGATATTATTTCCCTCTGTGATGCAATTATGACCGTATTTTGTATTCTCCGCAGCTTCTCGTGGGACTGTTCGCCAAGATCGTGATCATCAGCATGGTCATCGGGACCGTAAGCGTCGTGGACCGGGTCGGATACCTTGGAAGCCAGACACATGCGAACTCTGCGTAGCAGCGAAAAGCCTTATATTTGCTTCTTAATTTTCTTTGTCTTTCCTTAACCCGTGGTGATTTCCATTAATGTTCGCATTGTTAGATAAGCAACTATATCTTCTGTCGTTATTTCACCCAGGATGACTTCTTTTGAAACTGCTACATTTTGAATGCATCGTTTCGATGTGAATCGTGAATGTGAATGTGTGAAATGTGAATCAGTGCGGTATTCCGCTGGACGCCCTTTGCCGACTGCGACCAAAAGAAGCGTTTTCGAATGACGTCCGAGATTGTTCGGCGTCGTGAAATGAACTGCGCGGTGCATTATACCGACGTATGTGCATCGCCTGCATCGATGTAAAAACACCACGCTTCCACGCATGACATCGGGATTTAGTCTTGACGTCAAATGTTTCGACGACGATCCAGTGACATCGTTGTGAAGGACTCGCGATTTCGATAAAACACAGAGCCGCAGAACGCATGATAGCCTGCAGTGCTTGTAGGTCCTGCGTGATGCGGTTAGCATGGTGACCGCGCATAACCACGACTGGTATTAGGCTGCGGATAGTAGGTGGGAGAGAGTAATCGGTTGCTCAAATTTAGGATTTCTCTTCACGAATATGGTTGTCCCCACGTGCGCCAGCTGCAGTAACATTAGCCGCAATAAAACGTACGTATTAGGGATTCTGCGGCAGTTCATGCTGTAACCATGAGAATTGCTGGTGCAAAACTGCAGTCCATGGGACGAGATCTAGGCGCGCCTCCACAGAGCTGCAGAATCTGTAACAGAGTAGCGCACGAACACAGTCACATGGGAGGGCACGAAGAACAAGCGCTATTCACCAGACTGGGCCGCTAAATATGTACGACATACAAGACACAAAAGTAAATGCTCCAAAGCAGGTCTATCACAACAATTTACGAATGCGCATCAAAAGCTTTCTATTGTACAGAATGTACAGATGAAACAACACTTACACGATTTACAGGAAACGATTTACAGGAAAATACGTTTTCTTTACAGGTTTCGTTACATTTTCGCGTTAAAGACATTGGTAACATTATATTATTTCATACATTCGCGCTTTACAAATGCTATAGCAATTTGCGGATTAACTTACCAGACAATGCTGAAACCCCTTAAGGTAGCACAGAACACAGCCTTGGGGCTGTTCTTTTTATACAACAAACAGACTCCGTTTCATATGCTTATGGATTACTAAACGTACAACCCACGACAGTTTGTATCAATTATCGTGTTTTACGACTTGCTTACAAACTTTCACATAACGCTGTTCTATGCCCGTGAATAACGTTAACAAATCGAAAACCCACATATCCACTACGTTCTACCTCAATTGTACCATTATGCATAGCCTACATAAGGCCTAACTATGGATTATATTGCCGCGAAACTGTGGAAGTCTTTACCGTGTAGCATCACATCATCCACATCATTTTATTTATGTAAGCAACTTGTTCGCGTTCATCTACTTGCAATGTTAACCATGTTAACGAGGAAAACACTTTTTGCACGCATTTGTAGTAAAGCTATTGTAGTATTTGTATTTTCTTGCCGTGCAATTCGCTTGTAGCCCGTATGAACGGGCCCCTGCCATAACCCTTGCTATATAGGTTCTGGGGTCCTGCTCTGTATAAAAAATGTAAGTATATGTATCAGAAACAATACAATTGATTGATTGTTCGATTTATCTATGATTGATTGACGAATCGCTGCACGTATAGTCACCCCCACTATTTAATATTGCTAAAAATCTTCTAATAGTAAAAGTAAATACAAAATTGTATTGCATACAAAATTGTTAGTTGGTGCAAAAAAATTGTCAGGTATGCACCAACTAGGCCCTCAAACTTATTCTAAGCAATATTTCTTCTACATCGGGCCTGTCAGCGCCGGTTCTGTTTGACCTTTTGTACCGTGTCTCTTGTTTGCGCCTTTAAAAAATTGTCTGGAGATAGCAACTTACCGTGCAAGTAACTGTCCACATCTTCGCATAATCCCATCGGAACAGGGCCGAATTGCACTTTCACAATTGATATTGCACTTTACAAAAAAAAAGTAATACGGTATATTGAAAGCGCCTGAATTTAAGCTCGGTATAGCACTTCATGCCCGAAACACCACGTGGAAAGCGGGACAATGAAAAACCGAACAGGACGAAGCTGTATTCTCTCCGTTTTTCTCCCAGCGCGTTTTTTTTTTTTCTTTTTTTTTTTTTTGTACGAGTGTGGTATACACGTAAAAGGTGTTCACACTGCGCCGTGGGCTTTAAATAGCAATATATATGCGCATCTAACCGGACAGAAGCAAACATTTTTGTGCGAATGCTTCCGGTTCTATATCATTCTAAAACACTTTCGCTGTGCGGCTAGATATTTGATTGTCTACATGACCATGCGGCAGCCCTTAGTAACGATTCAACCTTTCTTTTTTTCTGTATTCTTTCTGATCTCTCATTATTGATCATAGATGTTGCGAACCGCAGCGTGGCTGATCTTTTCCTGGCGTTGCTGAAACTTTCGTTCTCAGCCCGCTCCCCTACTTCAGACGCGGCGACACGGCAGCTGTGCCCACGTGATTCCTCACTCTACGTCACTCCGACTGCAGCGCCAGCCTTTCTAGTGGCGGCGCTCGCCCCCAGTAGTTTATTCGTAATAAGGAGGGTGGTGTCGACCTTGTACGTCTTGGCGGTAAAAAGAGAGAGAGAGAGAAAGAAAACCAGTGGAAGACGTTTCCGCTGTATTCGTCTTTACGGAGCGTTGAAATTTCCGAGCGCTGCTCGTGATCTACCTGTTCGCATAAAGTGGGTTATAATCAATCCCATTACAAGTTCGTGCGTGGTGCCTTCTGCCCAACGTACCGTGCATTTTCCTTTCTATTTCTCACGTGGCTGTTATGCGAGCGTTAAGTTTGGTCGTTTCACGGTAATACCGTTCAGGGAGTGACTGATGTCACCGTCTTGTGGTACATAACAGTTTCATATAAATCTCCTGCGGATAGTTAGTTGCGCCTGGTTTTCTTTTTATTAGGTATTGGGAAATACAGGTAAATTTGCTGCCGGTAGAATTTTTTCGCTCGTTCTGCCACGTATCGTCTGCAGCTGTAATTAGCGCACCAACATTCACTGCTGCGGCTTTTTCACCGAATTTATGGCTTAAGAAGAAGCTTTAGCTCGGCTGCGCCTATCCAAATGCATGGGAAAGGAGAAATCGATTTTCTCGGCAAGGACTGCACCAAATTTGATGAAGTTTGTTGAATTTAAAAAAAGAAGTTAAAATCTAGTGACTCTTGGTAGTGCATTTTTTTTTATTTATACCGTTCTATTTCTAAATAAAAATAATGGAAAATCGCAAATTTTCAGAAAACAAACTACCAAGTTTAAATCTCTAAGTCAAAAGTGAAAAACGATATAGTTAGGTAGACTTCAGTTAATAGTACATCTAAAGCGGACAAATTTCTTGTGTTTATACATAGCTCTCAAATAGACCAGTAATATGTGAGTAGGAGCTTTTGCAAAACCTTCTAAACAATGTAACAAATTCACGTAAGATATAAGTGGATGCCCTGATGAATGCCGTTAACAGAACTGCGGTATCCTGTTCTTGGTACGGAGCTGCGAATTTGTAAGCTTCGTGCTTCTATTTTTTTTTTTTTTTCAGACTTGCCAATTCAGACCCTACATGAAACGTTCGCTTCCTACATTCACAACAGTCTTCCTTCGCTCTCAAATGCAACCGATTTCATTAAAATAGGACCAGTGGCTGTCTCAGAAAAGCGTTTCTGCGTTTTACATGTATTCGAATAGGCGGCATCGGTGTTCTGCCCGAGTTAAAGCTCGGGCACAAGCTCGTTTAGCAAACGTTTAGAACGTTTAGTTCGCACCCACCTCCTCCAATTCTCACAGTCAAACGTGCGTTAAAGAATTGCTGGCTTTCCCGTAATCGAGAGTAAATGTAAGCATGAAATGGCTACCGGCAAAGCAGATTGGTTGGAGATAATACTAGCCACGATTATCAAATAGGTGTAGTGCATGCTTGCAACGGCACACCCCACCACACCACGTTCAAAAGAGCACCCTGTCTCCGTGCCCAAAGATGACAATCAAGTATATGGTGGCCTCTATCTGTCTTTTGAACGTCGCTATTGAATATGGCAAAACTTCAGCGTACTAGAAGTTACAGCTTGAGTGATGTTGTGAACAAACATTTGGAAGAACGCGGAAGCAATATTTATTATAGTCTGTTTGAGCAGTGACTAAAGTCTGTAATGCGGTCCTGTACGAAGGGTTGGGGGCCAGCGACCGCATTTTCTTAAGTTTTGACAGATTGCCCGGATAATCTCGTTTTGCTCTCGCAACGATGTCCGGAAAACAACTCTGGCTTTTGGCTCAAGGTCACTTTGAATATCGCCGACAAGGGGAGCCAGAAGCATTTCGTGCATAAAAACAGTTTAAAAAAAAACTATAGCACCAAGTATGGAACCACGTACTTGCTAAATAAAGAAAAGAAAAACGAGAAATAGAAATTTTGTAGGTGCGCCTAGTTGACATATAAAAGTTACACAACACGCATCTTGACTTTGTTCTACGAAAGTATACCAATCAATAAAGAGCTAGTGTGCATTATGCGTTATCTTGTCCACACTGCAGCCAATTGTCGTCCTCGAACGGTGCTGTATTATCATGCGCTACAAACTCAACCCCCACCCCCATTCCCTGTTTTATACCCGAGCGACCTGCGCCGTATTCTGCGGTTGCTCCTGATACGCCACGTAAACCACATCCAGTGGACGATGGCAACCGCCGTCACTTCACCGCCTGGAAGCGCCACCCCTACAAATAAATACCACTCGGACTAGAGTTTGATATACCGCAAAATTCATATTCAAGGGCGGTAAACTTAAAGCAAAACCCGCACCAATATGTGTATTGGAGCGAAATTTCAGTTGTGGACACTACAGTAAAGAAAGGAGTAAACAATTGTTTACTGTAATCAATATATTTTACTCAAATGTAATGTATAGTTTTTTCTTTTCTTTTTTCACGAATGTATTTCCCATGGGCAGAAATAATGGGGACCAAGTTCTCCTGATTTCCCTTGAACGGTGTTCGGGCTTTCTGGGAAGGAAGGAAAGAGTGGAGAAGGAAAGGCAGGGAGGTTAACCAGTTCAGCACAACCGGTTTGCTACCCTACACATGGGAGCGGGATGGGGGAGAATGAAAGATGGGGAGGAGAGAGAGAGCACAGCACACACATCGTCAGTCACAGTCCGTCACTCTTCCGTGGTACGTGACATCACTGTCGCAGCCGCTTGTACAAGCCCGTTTCTTTCAAAAACCTAAGTAGTTCCTTCGTCGCCTTCAGCTGCGACGTCTTCTGTCGACGACATGTGAGAATCGTTTCAACTGACATTGCTCTATTGTCAAGGTGCGCTAGAACGGACGCCAGGGTCTGTCTCTGAACATTATATTCAGGACAGTCGCATAGAATGTGTTCTAGCGTCTCCTCGCAAAGACAGGCATTGCAAAGAGCGTTGTCGGCCATTCCAATGAGAAATGAATAATATTTCGTGAATGCCACCCCTAGCCATAAGCGACAAAGCATAGTGGCCTCTCTTCGGCGGAGTCCAGTTGGCATACAGAGATGCACCAAAGAGGGCAGGTGGTATTGACGATTGCTCTGGTTGGTCTGGTGCTATGGTGTGCCTCCTTTGATGGTGCACACCCACTACTGGGGATTGGCCAAGCTTAGGGTGGTATTAGGAAGCCATTGTTAATGCTAGGATTGGTAAAGTTGTTAGGAGGAAATGAACAAAAATAACATGAAGAATTTAAGAAAATCTCCTTGAAACAACTTTAAATTCCTCCATGGATAAGCAGATGTCCCTGTGGCAGTTTCCAAGAGAGGAGGCTCCTAGAGAAGAGATATTTAGAATTCAAAAACCAAGCTGTGTAAACCTTGATTCTAAAATGTCTTTCCGTAAAGAAGAAAAGCGGCTGCAGAATCAAGGAGTTTAATGAGTGAGTGAGATAACTTTATTTGGAATCCGGCGAATCGGAGGCCCGGGCCTGGGGCCGCCTAGATGGCCACTGGGAGCTGTTAGTTGCTCCCGCACAGCCTCCATGGCTCGCTGGACGGCCCAAGGTTGGTCTTGTAGCTGTGAGCTGAGCAGGGTGGCCGACCACCGCGCCCGTAGATTTGCCGGGGAGACTGCCATTTTATCTTGATATATTTTACATCCTCACAAAATGTGTTGAAGGGTGGCTCGAGCAGACTTGCATAGCTTGCATATATCGCTCGCGTATATCTCGGGGTAGGAAGTCTTTAATTGCGCGTGTCTCGGATATGTTTCCGTTTGCAATCGCCTCTAAGCAACGTACTCAGCTCTGTTCAAATTATTTTAATGAAGTCTTCCTTTTCTCCGATGCTCTGAGTACGCGTGAGACAAAAAAGCTCGAGAGAAGAAGAAGAAACAGTTCGCAACGGTCTCGTGGGCTGCACCTGAGCAGGCGTCGCGTTCAACATTGGCACCAACGTTCGCCCGGCCTACTACATCTCGCAGGTTGCCGATCGAGCTCTGACAGTCACCATGGGTGAGTTGTGAGCTACCTTTTCGCCGCACATTCGTGGTTGTCGCGCTGACTTCCATTCGTGACGCTCCTAGCTGCCGCGAGAACCTTGGCGTCGCCATGGTGTGGCCTCCGTCAAAGGGGCAATAAAGAGAAACAATGAATCAGCTTTGATTGACAAAACATTCTTTAAGGACACCACTGTCGTATAGATTCCGCCGTAACAGGTTGGTTATCGGAAGAGAAAATGACGCTCAATTTCAATTTTTTCAATATCGCGCTGAAAAACCTCAGGGTGCCGTTCACGGCAGTGTGACGTCACACATTCCAAAGCATTTCATCGCACTTTTTTCTTTTTTAATTTAAAAATTTGAAGTTTTACGTGCCAAAACAACGATCTGATTGCGATGAACGCCGTAGTGGGGGACTCCGGATTAATTTTGACCACCTGGGGGTTCTTTAACGTGCACCCAACGCACGGTACACTGGCGTTCTTTTTTTTTTTTTTGCATTTCGCCCTCATCGCGTTTCAGCTCTTTTGGTTCAGCAAAACTACTTGAAACTCGCGAGGTTCAGTCCTTGGCCCTTTTAGAGTACGATATGTAGTCAATTTTTGCTGATAATGTAACCTGTCACGAGCAGACGGCGTCAAAATCGATGACGTCACGGTGAGCTGGGGCAGAAATTTCAAGGAGGCGTCTTCTCCTTTCTTTTCTGGCATACCAGGCATCTTTACGCGATAGGAGTGGCCTTCTTTTTAGATATTGTGGAAGGGAATTTACTAACAAAGTTAATTTTTTTTCCTTTACTGTCCCTTTAAGCTCGCCAAACGGAACGCGCTAAACAGCACTTGCAAAAGTGTAGCTCTTGACGATGCGCGTCACGGTATATAGGTTTTACTGGTTTTAATTTGCACTGTGAACGCTGTAGAGGGCTCTACGCGTCATGCGTTCTATAAGTATGGTGTTGCCGAATAAAGGTGTGTATTCGTTCGGTCAACTAGGCTCCGAGTCACTTGGATAGACGCGGCTAGCGTCTGTCAGAACCCTTCATCGTACAAACGCCACATATCGTAGCACAAATAGCGCAACCGGTCTCATATTTCAAGAGCGGTAGATGGGACCTCCTGGGAAAGCAAGGACATACAACTTACGGTAAAGGGTGCAGCGCGAAAACTTACTGGGGCGACAGAAGAGCGGATGCCACAAGCGCTGACTTGCAACTAAAATTTTATTGCTCCCACGCCTAATAAATATACGTGACATTATCAACGGAAACTACAAAAAAAGCGTATGAAGGGCCGTCACACACTTCATTAAGCAAGTATTATTATTATTTGATTTGAAAACATATACACAGGAAAGAGAAAGCGAGAAGCAAAGGCTGGCAACTGCCACCAGAAGGGGCACAACGCCTGCCTACTCTTCGGAAAGGACGAGAGCAAGTAAAGAGAACATAAACAACGCAGCGCATGGCACATCTGCAAAAATCGCCTGGAAAGCTAATTTCCTTATCGGAGAAAGCTATCGACGCTTGGCTCCCGCGTGCGTCGCCATGTTTGCTGATGTCCTTGGTATTTGCTGATATTCTGCCGTCCTTGGTATTTGTTTCGCGCTCTCTACGCTATAGACCACGCATACGTACGTACCAATTTGCTTAACTTTGCATCTGGGTGACAAATTTAGCCGAAGAAAGGACGGCTTCTGGGAAAATATAACGAAAGGAAGGAAACCAATGTTTACATAAATACAGCAACAAAAGGTAACAGTGGAATTGTTCAACGAAGTAAAAAAAAAATTGTCGGCCCTTCCCTATACCGGAAAATGGGGGTAAGCGAAGCTTGTCCTGGGTGCACCTTGTGTTTGACGGTTATGTTTCTTGTGAGTAACTTTACTGTGACCGAGGACCGAGGGAAAGTCAGGTGATGTGCTCGGCGTCGGCGGAGTGCCGCAGCTTCAGCGGCTCGCACCGTAGGATCGGCCCGTCGACGACGCGCCCTTTCACGGGCGATCTCCCATGGGCACTCGGCGAAAGCTGCCTGTTGTTCGGGGGTACGCACAGTGCGCGGCCGTCCCATCGGTTTTCCGAGACAGAACTGAACGAAAACGAAGCGGGCGCAGCGCGCGCGATACCCTTTCCTGCCCTTTCCCTCCCCGGCGGAAGCGAAACGGCTCTGATTGGCTGAGCACGTGGCGTGAGCGCGTGCCTACGCAGCTGGCACCGTGCCTAATGTGTCACGCTCCGGCGCCAGGGAGCCGCCGCTTGAGCCGGAGTTTTAGCGTTACATCGCCGGCGCAGGCTAGCGTATACAAGCTTCGCTTGAATAAACCGATAAAGTCAGCAACACAGGGACAATGCCAAGCTAGCTACTAAGATATCTGGACTAATTAATCTTTCTTTTACACTGAAAAGTACGAAGGTTTCTCAGTTTATTATAAAGTGTTCGTTTTCACAGGCGTCACGATACATAACGGTTACAGAAAATGCAGGTGCTTTCAACATTTGCTACTTGCGACGCATGCATGTAGCCACTTCCAGTGCAAACCTTCGTAGTCTTGGTAGCGATCAATACGTGGGCCTGGCTCTCATCTGTCGACCTAGCGAGCTAGATATTTAACAGCTCAATTTTCGTACGAAAGCGTAGAACCTTTATGTCTGATGGCATTTAACTCAGATTAAGTGCGTGGTTATACTTGCTGAGAAAACCTATTAAGTATTGCTAGATGTCAAATACGCGTTCTTTCAGTCCTACGATATGGTGTCAGGTATCCAGGTATACTGCATGTATGCTGATTCCATTTACAGTGGCCTCCGGCTTTAATAAGCGAACAGGTAATATGGGCGACCGGATTTTTTAACACGCTTCTTACATGGAGAAAAATGTCGTGAGGGAGAAAAGATAAAGCAGACGTCGTCAAATTAACCCAAAGTTGAGTTAACTCTTTCCCAGTAGCCACTGTAAAAATAGCATCAATGTGTAAAATGGCGCGAAAGAATATTTCAAGTGTGTTATAATTGTGCTGGTAGCAGTGTGTAATGAAGTTCACTCGCATTTGACAGTATTATAAATGGGGCCGTCGCTTCCCTACTAAACGTCTATCTTGATTCTCAGTAGCAATGCATAAATTGTTTGTTTTTTATTTTTATTTTTATTTTTTATTTTTTGCACGTGAGCGTGTAGCAGATGGGTGAGCAATAATAGATGGGTACCTTGGTGGACCAGGAATTTACTCGGGTGCTTAGCCACCCACAATATATCGACGAAGATCCCCGATTTCGCTATATTGCTCGATCACATCGCACGAGCATAAATTCGTCTTCTTTTCGTTGCTAAGAATGACTTTTAGGCGTGTGACTTTGCAGACACTACTACCACCGAACAAAGCACTGCCACCGCTACTGAAGGTAAGCTATAATAAAAATTACCCCCCACTGAAGACCGATTCTAGTGTAGAATTTTTTCAAGCAGCCATTGACACTTGTGGGTATCACTGCATGCTCTGTGGTTTACCCGCGTGTGCTCTTCCACCATTGCCTCTTTCCATTTCCACTCGTGGTGTGTAAAGATGGCTAGTGGTTTGTCACTCATGCAGTTGTCGCTTCATCCCAGAAAGTACAATGGCCTTTGTGCCCTGTTTTGGATAATTCTGCTGTTTTGTAGCGCAACAACAATACATACAATGAACGAAATGAACAATATGAACGAAATCAAATACATGTAACCCATTCTGGAGTGGTTTTGTCAATTCCTTTCGCGATACAAGATGGCGGGTTTTGTCTAAAATAATGTCTAACTAGCTCCCAATTGCAGCATTACTAGTATTTCTGCCACGATTTTTTTTTTCTCGCGGAGATCGAGTTTCAATCTACCAGTCACGCATGGCAAGGAAACAAGAACAAGCTCTGAGGAGGCCTTCCCGAGACAGCTAGGGCAAGATGCCATACTCGCTGTCCGCTTGTGCGGAGGCCCCATTAACACTTGTTCTCTTGTACGGTGTTTTTCAACTTCGACAAGCGCGTTCCTCGGACTTCGAAAGCTCTTAAAGGGCTACCCACATGAAATTTGGAATTGTCGTATTGTTTAAGTTAAACGAAGATCCTGTACCTCAAAACCCTAGGAAACATAGCGGCAAGCCTCAGAGCGCCCTAAATAATTTACTTTCATAGCTATGGCAATCATTCCAACTCACTCGGTGGCGTGTTTGTGGCTACCTGGATCCACGGAACGAGTACCAGCACAGCAGACAACCGATTGAGCCAGACGTCGTGGTGTGCTGACACCCCCCCGTGACCACCTCATGACACTATATGATGTCACGACACACATACATATCCTGAGAAACGAAATAGAAACTGGGGCCAGATTCACAAAGCTTGTCATTCGTAAGTGTTCTTTGCCATTGGCCGGCCGCCTAAGATAATATGTTATGCATCCGGATTGGCTGAAATTCTTTCTTAAGAACAATTCTAGCGTAAGAGTTTTTTTTTTTTGTGAATTCGGGCCTTGGTTCGTAGAAAAGTTATTAGAGTAAAATATTTAGGGCGCTCTGAGGCTTTCCACCATTTTTTCGGGGGTTTCGAGCTCCAATTCCTTCACTTGACGAAAAAAAATGAAAAGTCGGAAATATAGTGTCAGTACTTTGTTAGGCAATCCTGCTAGTCTACGCTCCGCATTCATCATAGGCGAAATATGATGCTGATATTGCTCTACTCTTTTTGACGCTGCGAAAGTACGCATGCGCAGTGAGCATTCCTCCCTTAGTGACGTGACAGTGGCTTCCAATCTATGTATAATTCGCCCTTGGCGCGAGAGCTCCTGCTTCCCGCTAACCGCAGCGGGCACCATGCAGATTATGTCCGAAGACGGTTGATGCGGCCCTGCTAGATCGCAAAGATCAAACCCGCTGTGGTTTTGCATCTCCTACTAGTTCTGCGTGGACCACTCACTTCAATTTCGACCACTGACATAATCTATATTACGTGTGAAGCGAAAACCACCCGGAAATGTATCGCTTAAATTGTTACTCGCGGTAGTCTTCGGTACTGTTCTTCCTTTTTACTGCTTCCCTCTTCACGTTATTTCTTCGTGCATTTTTTTTCCAGAAACCACGACTTCTCGAGCGGCCATCATAGATCCTCACACACCAAAAGGTACAGCGTTCAGACATATGAGTCAAACTACATTTCGCACTTGGTCCCTCGCATATCTAACTGTCTCTATTTGCACTCTTGATTTGTCGTAAACAGACGCGTGGTAAGCATTTCATACATTTTACAACGATTTGATAGCATCTAAAAAAAGGTTGCGTTACGTCCGTCAAACGTGCATCAGATAACTCACCCTTTGGGATTCTATTCTTCGAGGATGTGGATATGAAGCTGCAGTAGCCCGGCCTACCGATAATCCTAACGCCGTAAGCTGGGCAGCCATTTTATTGGAGACGGTGAACATACCACAAACCACGGAAATAATTCATGATCCATGCCACAAACTTAAAAAGTAACATCAACCAGTTTATGATACCAACCCAGATCTAACAGGGGCAATTTGTTGCATGTTAAGGCTAGTTAACAATATGAAACAACTGGGAAAAATAATATGAAGAGCAATCAAATCACATCGTTGATGCCACCGTTAGCAGCGGTCACTGAAGTCAAAGTATAGTGCGTTCACAATGACTAATTTCAATGACTATAGTCGCTGTGATTATTCTGTCGTTATGGTAAACTCGTGAGTATCTTGAATCTACGCAGAAAAATAGCTTCTGCTGTTATCAGTGGCGCCGTGCTGTGGTTCAGTGATCTTTACTTTTTTTTCTTCTGAACCTGCTTTAAAGACCATAATAAGTGCACCTGTTGTGTTTATTAAACTAATCTGGCTCTCCTTAGTCTCATAGTCCACAAGGTGAGCGCGTTGATGCGTTCACTTCCGTTAAAATCGTATTTCGTTTCCATCACTTCAAAATCACTGAAGGCCTGCGTTTGAGATCCCTTTTAACAGGGTGATACTGCTTATTAGGCTTCAGCACTGCCGTAACGGCGGTATTAGGTTAGAGGAAACACGCTTACTCTGGAACGTTGAACGTCACTTTCATAGTGCCTGACGGCTATTACGAGTGTTTGAAGAAGCAATTAGAGAACCTCCACGCAGGCCTTACAAGCAACAGCGGAGATTGCGTGAGGTGCCTAGTAGTGTAACAGGGCGTAAACATGGCAACACGTTATGTAGAAAACCACAGATTTCTCTGAGAAAGTATGCACGCTTCACAAGCGCCTTCGTTCGTGTTCCTACGGCAAACGTCGATGTCGCTGGCAATTAGTCCTGGAGCATATTTACGCTGCAGATTTTTATATAGGGACGTTGGTTCGACGAATTGTCTAGTTTCTTTTTTACTTTTCCAAAATTTATGCACTCCGTATTGGACTATACTACATCTACACTTCTTCAGTAATACTTTGGCTTCACAGCAAACGCGAAAAATATGGTAAACGTAGCAGATGAAGCAAGAAAGAGCCAGAGCGACAGTAATGTACGCGCTTCGACCATTCGAATGTGAAGTAGAACACTGGTGGATCCACAGTATGGAGAGGGGGCAGGGCCTGAGGACCCAACCTCCCCCCGCCCCCCACCCCACACTTGGACATTCCAGCTGCTGAGTCTTCCCCCTCATCCCTCCCCTCTCTCTTTTTGTAAGCTACTCTCATTCACCCCTGAGGCTACGTAGCGTCCAGAGAAACTCTATATATACAGTCGCAAACGTATGAACAGCATTCGTTTTTTTTATCTCACTGTAGTACGTACGCAAACTAATTTTACCGCTATACTGCGATTACCATAAAGTTCGCGTTACTGGTTCCGAGACATTCTCTATATTTTTAGGAGCGTTATCTTGTCTTCCACTGCGTGTGTCCCTTGCTGACAAATTCGGCTCTGCTACGTAGGCTGCATTTTTATTGCGATAGCAATTATATGGACACTCCAAAGCGGATTTCTGCCGTCGGCGTCGCCGTCGCCGTGAGGTTCCGTATGACGTCTCGGCGATGAAATCGTCGCCGCGCTCCGGACGCTGTATGTGCGAGTGAAAGGGCGCGAGGGACGCGCGCTTTCACAGGGAGTGAACGCACGTCGAAGAGCAAACGCGCGTTCTGCGCGTGGTGCATCCACGACCATGCTGCTGAAGCTTGCTGATAGCCCCCTAGACTCCCCAAGCGAGCCGAGTCCAGGGGGCTATCAGCAAGCTTCAGCAGCATGGTCGTGGATGCACCCCGAAGTGGGCTCTGCGGCTCAACCAGGCCGCAGCAACATCTGCTCTCCTCTACGCCCTCCCATTGGTGAACCTGTCTCCAGCCAGTAAACGCCAACTGGAGGGACTGCACAGGGGTGCCGTGAGGGCCATTCTGGGGCTCCCCAAGTATTCCCCAGTAGCAGCAACACTCGCCGAGGCCAACGAGTGGCCTCTCTCTCACCAAATGCTCCAGCGAGCGCTGGGACACCTGGACCGGCTACACCGGACACCTGATAGCAGGGCCCTCCTAGAACGGCTTCGCAGCCTACCATCGTCACGGATGGGAGGGCTCTGCCTTCTATACGAGCAGATGGTGACTCACCCACCAGTGGCGGTTCCCTCACCACCACCACACCACCGGCCACCGGAGGTCCACCTCTCCCTCGATGGGGCTACAAAGCGTCGGACACCTGTGACCACTCTGCAGCAGGCAGCATCCTGCAAACTCCAGGAGCAACTGGAGGGTCGGCTGCAGATGTTCACCGACGGATCTGTGATGCCGGATGGGTCAGCCGCAACGGCGTGCGTCATCCCTGCCAGAGCCATCAGCAGGCAATGCCGTCTGCCGTTCCCAGCGAGTTCGACAGCGGCGGAACTGGTGGGGCTTCACCTGGCTGCTGACCTCCTGGCTGAGGACCCACCTGCACAGCCGGTTGCTGTGGTATGCGACAGCAAACCGGCGCTGCAGTCCCTTTCCAACTGCCATCGAGTTGGACTGACGGGGTCCCTCTTGACCGCAAAATTCTCGGCGCTCGCCTCCTCCGGAGTGTCCGTCTCCTTTCACTGGCTGCCCTCCTATGTGGGCATAGATGGTAACGAGGAGGCGGACAACCTCGCTAAAGCTGCCCACCACCCAGGAGTCACATTCACTCGATCAGTGGCGGCTTCAGACTACTCTAGGCCACGACTGAAGCAGCTTCTTCTGGCGATCCACCCCGACCCGAGGGTGGCAAATGGCAAGGGACCCAAGCTGCTCCCCGAGTCTGGCCTCACCAGGCGAGACAAAGCCACCCTGCTGCGACTCCGGACTGGCTGCATATGGACAGCAGATAGGCTTCATGCCAAAGGCCGCAGCGCCTCCCCCTCGTGCCGACGATGCGGCGACCCCGAGACACTCGAACACCTCCTCTGCGCCTGTCCAGCCCTAGCACAGGAACGTTCGAAGGTCATCCGAGCCTATAGACTGCACGGACTTCCTGCTGACTCACTCACAAACCTGCTGTTCCCATCCCGCTACCATCTTCCCGCACTACACAGCCTCGTGGAGTTCGTGGATGTGAGTGGGATAGCAGCATACCGCTGAGCGTACCTGCCCTTGCCGGTCCCTGCCGCCTCTGCTGCCTACCCATGTGCGGACGAGCCCCCTGAAATATCTCTCTTCTCTTTTATTGCGATAGCAATTATATGGACACTTCAACCGGATTTCTGCCGTCGCCGTCGTCGTCGCCGTCGCCGTCGCCGTGAGGTTCCCTATAGATAAAATCTTCGCCGCGCGCCGTATGCCCGAGCGGAAGCGTGCGGGGACGCGCGCTATCACGGAGAGCGAACGCACTCAATCACCCACGCTACAGTGTACTAGAAGAGGGCAGTGTGCTTACTCTCCGGCGGAGGCTATGCGATGCGGCGGCTCCACGAATGTCGCAAACATGAGCTTCCCCGATAGCCCGTGCGGCGACGCTGGCGTCGGTTTCAATGGAACGTGGGTGCGACGGCGCAGCTGCCCAGTGCCCGCCCAGTGCCCGATCATATTAGTTGGAGTTGCTGAGCTGCATTGTTTTTTCTGTGGACGTCGTCGCCTGGGGTTTTTCTTTTTTTCTTCAGTGTTCTTTTTTTTTTGCATATAGCCTGCAAGAGATTAGTATGCCTTGCAGTAACTGAGCCATGCCACGGCATCGACAAGACCACTGTTACGCGCCTGGGTGCCAAACAGGCTATGTTTATGTGAAGGATGGGCCGAAGTTGTCCTTGTTTGGCGCCCCGAAGAATAAAAATAGGCGGAAAGAGCGGGAAAAGAACCTCCATAGAACCTCCCCTGGACGACACGTGCGCAGTATGCGAGCTCCATTTCGAGCCACGTGTTGTGCTCAACTCGAACGCAGTTCCTGATCACTGTAAATTGTTTTTCTTTTTATGTTCTAGTTAGGTCAGTTAGCGAAGGAAACTGCGAGGAAGGTACACTGGCCTCCTTACTGGAAGTTGACTCTCTCGAAGCATCAGGTGACAGAAATGAGTGCAGTCAAACTGCTGCTAGCGCTACTGCCACAGGAGCCACACAAACGTGGTACCCCAGCATTGCATTGCACGGGCCTGCGGGTTTCAAACGACCATAACCAGCACGTGGCCAGAAGCTACTCGAGGCTCACTTACCACATTGCGGACCATGTTGCGCGGAAGTGTATCGTCAATTCCAGCACAAAATGTCAAGAATGCATAAAGATGCTCACCATGACGCCACCAGGCGAAAGTTTTCAAGTTGCCCTGCTAACATACTTCTGTGACCGAGGAGGCCCCCTTTATCCCTCCAGTCAGCTGTACGGCTTTGTGAAAATTCTAGAGGATCTTTTCACAGAATGCTTCTCTCAGAGTGAGCTACACTCTGGCAGCGTTATGGATATGCTGGAAGTTGTTAAGAGTAAGCTTTAATTCTTTCGAAGTTGGCTGCAATGTGCACGCTCTTAGCCTCACAGCTAAAATAATTAGCTTTTACATTGTCACACGTCTGTATTTTTATGTGAAAGGAATTAACTGTGACAAGGCAAGAAAGCGGCAGAGGGCCAAGCAGCTGAAGTTGAGCCATTGTACTTGTACAATGGCTCGCTGTACTTCTTGCAAATAAAAGCTTTGTGTCAGCAACAGGCCTGTTAACTTCATTTTGCTTACCCTTATATAACTGTACATAAGCATAGGCCGGAGCCTTTGTCAAGTGAACTAGTTTTCACTTTTTGTTCAGGCCTCCCTCCATTTCTTTACGGAAAAAACAACCCTGATTTGATTTAACAAATGTGTGCCGGCGTAATAATGGTTAATAATAAACGCAGAAGGCTACTGTGAAGCATGGAACAACTAAAGTGGAACAATGAAATATTTGAGTCATATATACATATTCATTTTGGCTAAGCAAAGACACAAACCTGGTCAGCATGCCTGATTTTTTTTTCTTTTTTCTTTTTTGAGCTCAGCTGGAAAGTATGCACGCGCTGTTTTCTATCTGACAAAATTTTAATTAGGTCGACACGCCATGAAACCGTTTTCAAATTTTTTTTTTACGATTGCCCGATAATTCGGAAAATTCGAAGGCCCCTTCCGCTTAAGCAACATTCGTCAGCGACGACCTCTTTGCACAAAAGGTCTAGAGTTAGGATAGGCAGCAAATTGACCAAGAGTTGCCGTCTTGCTTTTCCACAAGGTACTATTACGGCAAATATCATGTGGCCTAAACAAATATAGTGTTTGCTAAAGATATGTAAAGACTGTCAAGTATGCCAAAATTAAAAACAAATAAGTGTGAACTGCTTCGAACTGAAACCGACAGAAACGCAAGGAAAATCAAAGCTTCTGCAAGCAAAGCTTCCATTGAAGTTGCCAGTGGCGCCACCTCTTGGATGCGACGCTGACTGCGTCAGAGGAGCGGCCGAGTAAGCCCACTGCCCCCTTCTAGTACACTGTACCCACGCGCAAGCAAGGAAGCTGGAAGCCAGCGCCGGAGGGAGCCCAAGGGGGGCGCACTTCTACTCTGCCAACAACCGCGCTCGTCGCTCGACCGCACCGTCTCTTATCTCCACACGGCTCTGACGGTCCTTTATGCACTGTGCATTCGCCGCTCAGTTTCTGTTGAAGCGATAGACCACACGTACCTTCGCCCCCTGCGCGGCGTATGCGCTCGCTGCCAGCGTTTTGACAGTCGTTGGCTGCAGTCATTCAGTGTGATCTATTCAAGTTTGTGCGCGCTCACACCACGCTTGTTCATTCGGTTAGTAATAGTCGGGCCACATTTTCCAACGCACGCTACACATGCAATGCTGCCCAGATCGGCAGTGCAGCACTACAGGTGTGTCCCTTCGCACGCGCTGCCCACGGTAAGCGCTTCTCATCAACACCACCGTTTCACACGCGCCTTCTCGTGGTCATCGAGTCTCTCTTCATGTCGGTCTACTTACGCCGCAGCACACCTGCTTACTTAATCAGCTCATGTTTACTACAATTCATATTGCTACCAAAGCCGCTCACCTTACTTCGTATGACATTGCTGTGTTGCTATCGCATTCATTGCTTCGCCCTTAGGGCGAAACTGTGACATCTTTCTTTACCTCCTACTCACCCTCTCCCCTACGACGCTGCGCCGTGCTCCCTGATGGGCTGCAGAATTAAGCGTCTCTTCCTTATGTATAATAAACACCTTCTCTGCGCCGTGCTCCCTGAAGGGCTGAAGAATTAAGCGTCTCTTTCTTCCTTTCCATATATAGAGAGCAAACGCGACTTTTTCCGTCGAGCGAAAGGTTGTAGGGGGACGGGAGGGAGAGAGGAAGGGGAGGCGACGTTTAGCTGCGGCACCAAATGCATATTTATATAAAAACGCCGCGCGCGTTCAGTGCGAACGCGGGAAAAACGCCGACCATAGAGAAAGAAAAAAAAGTTTAACTTTTTTTTCTTTCTCTATGCGCCGACGGCGTTGACAACAGTTCTGCGCGTTGCTGGTGCAACTGCATGTCCAAGTTTATACAGCTGATAAAACTACTATCCTTACTCCGTATAGCTCTCTACTAATTTACTATCGCAATTGATGCTTCGCCTTTTGGGTGAAACTGCGACAATTTTTTTTTTTTTAGTTTCCCGGCGGCTGCGCAAGAATTCGACTCACTTGGCTTCTTCACTTTCCATGCGCCCACTTCCGCAGGTGCTCTCCTGTGACGTACTTCGTCAGCGCCGGACTGCTGCTGCTCTTCTTCGTTGGATTCTCGCTTTTTATGTTCGTCAGCAGTAAGTGGTTATTATCACTAGATATCACTGCAAAACCAATTTCTTTCTTTTTTTCTTTTTTTGCTTTTTTTGACAAGGTAGTTAAGGCGTCATTTAATTTCAGCGGTGCATCAGTGAATGAATTGATTGATCGACATAGGTTAGGTGATTTTATTTAGTGTTAGGTGTTAGGGGTTAGGTGTTCTGGATCAACCGACCGCGATCAAGGTGCGGTCTCTATCGGAGCAGTGGCCGGCGCTGCCGGAAAGGAAACCTGCACTCCTGAATAGCAGCAGAACGTCATATAGCCACTAAGCCACCATAAGGTGTCCTCGCAAATATAAGGTATCATGTATGAATTAGAAAATAGAGATATCTGCAATAGTTCTTTTTTGTCTAGTAGTCTTGATAATAGGAACTAAAAGTGTGAGAGTGCAGGTGCTCAGGCCTTTTGTTGCGGTACGGAATCGCCGAAGGCCTCATTATCTAGCAGCGAGCAAGTGTTTCGCTTAACGCACGTGTCGTCGATAACGCATGCTGTCTGCACTGTTCGCAGTGAACACCGGCAACGCGGCCGGATTCGAAGTCACGGCCGAGCCCGAGCCCGAACCCGAGAGAAGAGTCGGCGAGCGAAGCGAGATGGATGTCGCTGGTAGTGCAGAGAATGACTCCGAGCCACGCTACGGAGACGGCTCTGGGACCAATCCCAAAAGTCGGTGTGAGTGAGCCGGCCCGCGTCTGCAAATGGCTGCTGGATAGGATTAGGAAAGCGGCATATATAAGGCACGCAAAGCAATCGAAAACACGGAGTTTCAAAGTTTTGTCAATTCACCTGTGCAGCACAAACAGAAATTGGGCAGTTGTAATAACATCATTTTCAATCTACACTGTCGATATCCTAGGAGAACGTGGCCCGGTAATTGGCTCTCTTACACGCTGCGACACGATTTCCAGTGCGGCTCGTCATCGGCTCTGTAGAGAGAAAGTCATCTTGACGTGAAAACGAACACCAATTTACATGCTGCATTTAATTAACGATCATTATAGTTCGTCTCAGTGAGCGCCAAATGTTTCATAGTGAAATAGTTTTTATGCAAAAAAGCCGTCCGACTCCTTGAATAATTCCAAGAATGCTCATCACTATTGGACTTTGGTTTCCATTGTACGCCTTTTGTCAAACTACCACTAAATCCGTTGCGTCGTACAGCGTTGTGGAATATGTTATGACGACACGACTAGAAAGCCTTGGTTCCGCAGGAACCTTTTTCTTTTTCTAACAATACCTGCAATTCTAAACCTTCAGTAAATGATGAGAGTTTGCTGACTTATTGGGCCGCGCCTCCTCTTTCACAATACTCTGACATCATCCTCATTTAAATAATTACAAAGGAAACCAAGCATAATGCTACCAGCGCGTACAACCGTCTACTGTCAACAGCAGAATAAAGGCGTCGATTGTTCCGTCTTGGTCTCAGCGGTGGTTAGGTCAGATTTCAGTGGTTCGGGAACGTACAAACATCTCTGTTCTTTCCCCACAGGGGCGTCTGTGGTCTGCAGGCGTTTGGTTTGTTGCGACACCAAACGCAACATGGGGGTCGTGAAAATGGTATATGCATGTGTGAATGGTCATCCTTGATAATGAAAACTGTTTCGCGAATTTCTCTCCTTTGTGAAACATTTTGTGTCACCAGGTGAAAATTAGTACAGCCGGACAACGTAAGGACATTAAAGCGTTGTTTGAAAAAATGACGAGTGCTTTAGCCTATCCGCAACTATAGCCTATATGCTTCACGGCGGATGATCAAATACCCTCGTACTACTTCTCGCGTTGCCGCCATACGAACTACCACATCTAGGCCCAGTCCTCGACTCGCTCTTTCTTCGATAAAATAATTCTCGACAGTATAGGTAAATAGCTCGTCCGGAGCACCGCGCTCCTTGAATCAGACCTTGAAATGAACGTATTTCCACGAGGCTCATCTTCGAACGCTTGCAGCCAAGTCGACCGAGGGGTTCGACAAGACGGACGAAGACAGCAACGCGGTCACCGGCCGCGTTCCCGAAGAAGAGAAGCTCCACGAAACGGCGACGCGCAAGATTCGCGGGGCAGCAACGGCAACGACAGACGCGACCACGGGGACAACCTCTACGAACTCCGTCACAACCGATGGACGGCAAGAATCCTGTGAGAGCTCAACACCGAACTTTGCGTATACGTAACTTGAATGTTTTGGACCAGACACAGGCAGATCTTTAAAGCCCTAGGCTCGCTGTTAATACGATGTTTTATTTTATTTTCTTTCGCACAACCACCAACCACGAAGCTGGGATGAAGCTTAGCGCCGGCAGAGAAGCCTTAACTAGAAAGCTCGAAGCCCGCTCCATATCAGATAAAAATTGACGTTGCTCACCGTTATAACTGGCCTAAGGGAGAGCATTCGTATACACAAACACAAGGAAATGTAAGAGTTAAAATAGTTAGCATGGTAAATAATTAGTTCGTTTTCTGAACTATCCATGGCAGAAACTGTGCTCCAGCGTATCAAAAACTCGTTACGTTTCACGCGGTTGTATCATATACATGCTATATACGCTGAGTTTGGTGCCTCAAAATGTCTGTATTTAAGCACGGCTAGCTTAATGCAAAGCCCATAGTTGCGTTATGGATATGCTGGAGTAAAGTTTCAGCTCTGTATAGTTCAACAAACCAATTAATAAGTAATTATTTAGTGCAGTAATTAAGTAATATTTGAAAAAAAACGTATTTTTTCTACAACTGCACTCTGCATGACCAGAAATAAATGTCAACATTTCGTTCCAGTTTTCCTTCATGCGGAACTGCGTTTGCGCATTACAGGGTTATTGAGGTACGAAATTCAGCGTATCAACAATGACGCTTTGAGCTTTGTGGGGTTTAACCACCATGTCTGCGACCAGTGTGCTCCACTCTTGCCAGCCCCAAAATTCCTCTTCAAACTCCCGGCATAATCAAGGCAGTGCTCCGCTAGGATAGATGCATAGCTTTATACTATGATCATGGCCTTGGAAATGGGATGGTTGCTGATGACACCGAGGTTGTTTTTACCTTTTGTCTGCGTTCATTATCGGCTTTCGAGATGCAGTTTTTGCTAACTAAGCATCGAATCTGAAAGAAATGTATGCCCTCAAGAGTAATGTATTTTCATTCGGCATGTTCGCTGCCTTGCCGCCACCAATGTTCCACCGTCTTTTACGATTTGCGACAAGTGATAAACTAAATGAAATTTCGCCCTAAAGCGTCATCGTTTATTTCCTGGTCTATTGTGCGCCAAATGGCAAATGCAGCTGAGAAAATAATGCTGAGTGTAAATGCTGCTTGGTATTGCTGTACTATTCGGCGCTATAAAGTATTTAGTGTGTTCATGGATCTTTCTAGAGTGTGCCTTGAACTGTTTAATAATATTCTCAAGAACAGCATACGTGCCTAATTTGGTGTCAATCGAGAAAAGAAAACAAGATTTGGTCAGTGATTGCAGCTTCACCTTTCATAGAGCTTCATTGATTCATATCAAGCGGCGTTTTAAAGTTTTACAACCGGCGACAACTCCCACGCTTCTTGCCGATCGCTATGTCCTATTTCAGAGAAGTGGGGCCTGAGGTAAGGCACTCAACTGCTATGATGGAAGAGCTGTATCCGCAACGGGCGGTTGCCTTTTAAAAGCCACCGCCTGCCATTGCAGTCACAAATACCATCCACGTTTTTGCCCGAAGAACTTGGGGTTTCTAAGACTTGTCTTGAACTGCCCAGTGCTGCCCGACACCCTGCGTACGCCAACGCCCATTGGCTGAAAGCAGCGTCTCGGGAACACCTGGGCAGTCCAGGACGCCAAATCTGCGAAATTTCTTATTAAAGTACCCATACACCCAGAAATTGGCGTTAGGAAGGTGGAGGTTCAATGGCACAAGGGAAAAAGGTAGGGAGTGGGCGGTGTACACTTTCGGTGTATACAGTAAGAAGAAAGCCATCCGTGTTGCCCAGGTTATATAGGCGTATTTAGCGCTATTGCAACGAGGCTCATTGAAATGAACAATGTCGAAAGGCAGAATGCACACCCATCAGCAGCTTTTCAGGGTCAACAATTCCCGAAAAATACAACCGTGACAGAGCGGCCAACGTTATAATAGCTTCATAGACCTGAGTCGTAGCGTCACCCTCTGTGAATAAATAGCAATGTCACATGTCTCATTAGTGCGGAGAGTAACTATAAACAAAGTTGTTAAAGGTAAGGCACTACTATAGGTTTGACGGGAAGTTAAACCCGTTGCTCTATATTGCAGCTGTTAACGAGTGGGCGACCCGAGGTCCTCGAAACGTAGTTACTGACACGTCTGCTCATAGCAGGTCCTTTTCACGACAGCGCAATATCCGGAATCAATTGATTTGTGTAATTACGAGGACTGAGAGTAGTGTATTCGTGCTATAGGAACTACATATTTGCTCTACTTTTTCTGTGAGGCCCACTCCGTAAGAGTAGATCATGTTGGTCACAAAGTCACGACCAAAAGGTGGGCCGTACACGCAGCGAGCGTTGGGCTGCCGGAAGCCGGGCTTCGCCCTAGCGGCGGCGGCGGTCCCCAGCAGCTTCCCGCCCGTTCGCTGGTGTGCGTGCTGGGAGGCCGGTCCGAGGAGTACGGCTCGATGGCAGTGGACGGCCTCTGCGACGTGGTACTGGCGCCTTTCTACACGCTGCCTGGCGGCGACACCTTCCTCAACGACGGCCACGTGGTCACGCAAGCGGTGCTCGAGATGGCCGCCAAGTCCATCAAGACGACTTACGGCATACACGTCCCTCTTAAGTACGCACGGGACCCGTATGTAGATTGCTTGATAACACTGACGCGTTGTAACGACACCCCGCCGTGGTAGCGTATAGGCTCCCTTCAATGGTCAGGCGGCGCAGCGATCGGCTCAGCCGTCAGCGCCGCCGTGTCAGTTCCGCGAAACACCGAGGCGGCCACTTCTACGAAGGCATGCCTCTGCGGCACTCATTTGAAAAAAGTCGGGCGTTCTAAACTGTGGTTTTTAAGGCCATTGAAAACATTGAGGCCCATTTTCGACCACCGACACTCGAGAAAGGACGTCAACTTTACGACAACAACCATGTATTTCATGTCAAAAGAGTAAACAGGACGGACATCGCAGCAAAGTTCTGGTCACGACAAATAGAGCACGTTTACGACGTCGAACTCAAAGTAAGTGAACAAATAAATAATTTATTCCGCTTAAGAGGGCAAATACGGCCGTAGACGTTTTTCAACTTTCATTTGTATTTGTATCTTCAGTATACTTCGAGCGTGCCTTGCTTATCACATTTGTCGAGGTTTTAGTGAGTTGGAAGGTAACTTGAATGATTCTTTATGGCGCTTTCTGCTCCGTTGACAAAGTGCCTCGAGCATATTCTGGTGCTGTCATTCGGGCTCCAGTGTGAGAGGTCATCATCGCTGAAACATAACAGAGAGCAATCAGCTGACACTAAGCAACACCTGAACAAATGTGTGCTAGCGTGCGCGAGAGAAGTGCTATTTTGCGAATACTCGATGTGCGCTGCGGTGCACTCCAGCCTTAGTTCTGTTGTTCTAAACGCGAGAAAACGTCGGCATGAATGAGCCCGGTTTCAGCAGTCGCGTCTTGATCTAGGCACAGAAAGGAGCTGCACGTTGGCTTATTAATGCACAAGAACTACAGTGCGTACAAAGGTCCAACGCGGAGCGCTTACGAAGCTAGATTTGACACATAACAACCACTGCGCATTTGTTTTGGAGCGAGAATAGCTCAACAATTATCCAAACCAATTTACAACAGCGGGAATCAGATCACGCGTGTTTATGCAGTTGTCGCTTTATTGTGCGTTTTCATGGATGCTGCCTTGTGTTTTTTATTTTTTTTATTTTGCGTTTGTGTCATAGTTCAACAGAAATTCGCAAGAGCGACTCTTACTTGACGGCCTGAACCACGACGATCCACCTTCAGGCTTCAGCCACCGGGTTTCTCCCCACAGCCTTGAAGGGAAGCGGCACAATTTGATGCCGACATCCCCTTCGCGGTTGTGAAAATACCTAAAGCAGCAGCATATGCGCATGTTATTTTTGTTCACACTTCTCACGGAGGAGCTGCCGAGTGGTCGCGGTGAATCCATTGAAAAATCTGAAAAGGAAGCTTTCAGGCGCGCCTGAGCGCAGTACGGACCAAAGTGAAATGGCGGTGAGGGCCTACTCGCGGGTGCTCACCGCCGCTGCTAGGTGGCGCGACATGTACAGCCAACCACATTGCAGGGTGCCTATAGGGGTTTCGGCGTCGCTCTGCTAAGCCTAAGGGCGCGGGATCGAATCCCGGCCAGTAACGGCAGCCGCATTTCGATGGGGGCGAAAATGAAAAAAAAAAAAAATGTCCGTGTGCAGTGCATTGGGTGCACGTTAAAGTGTCCCAGGTGGTCTAAATTAATCTGGAATCCACCACTACGGCGTGCCTCGTAAATCCTATCGTGACTTTGGCACATAAAACCACACAATTAATAAAAATAAATTAACGTTGTACTGACGGTAATGAATCGAACGCTGTCAAAAGCGCGAGTTAAGAACTCCTTTCTTTACTGGGCCTACTTGTCCCCATGTTCCCAGAACAACAAGTAGAATAGCGCTCAAGGCACAGCGATCATCGCGAGCACAGTTGTCGGTCGTAGAAATCAGAGCTGACTGGTCAAATCCATCCGTTATTCAAACATGTATCGCCGTGTGCTCCAGAGTGATCGCTGGCGCTCGCGTGCATATGCAAGTCTGTTCGCGCTGCGCGCGCAATATAATTAGACACGACTTTTTGCTGTAGAATTGTAGGTTCAAAATCTTTCGGATAATTATAGGCGCGTCTTGCGCTGGACAACAATTTGATAACAGCGACGATCCGGTGAAAAACGGTTACCGGCAAAGATGAAAGCAATATGTACGTTTGACAACATTAGATAAGCTGCAGGTTTTTAAACAAGCATGCAGGCTTAGTAAAAGCAGGATGAACAGATGACTACATAGCCACTGCTCTTCTTCGCGGCACCCCACACTGTACCATTATAATTGCCAAGGAATTCTATTCAAAGATTGCCCATGTCCATTAATCATATCTCCGAAACAAATCGTGCCATTGCGGTCTGAATATTTTCCTTACGCGCATGGAATGCGACGGCAACGCCGGCGCATCTTCGCGACGTCAAGCTCTGCATGCACCTTCTTTATAAAAGCAGTCTAACAAGTAAAGCAGTGTTCGTAACTGGTTCCTACGGGAGTAACTATATTTAACTCGATTGCCCAAGGTTTATGCATGCTGCGGTGGGGTGCGCTCGCTCCGATTCACATATGACAAAAGCACACGTCGGTGCAGTACATCACGGAGTATGAAAACTTCAAAATGTGGTGTTCAGTTGTCATGATGCCAGTTACCAGATTTCTTGTTATATATATATATATATATATATATATATATATGTGTGTGTGTGTGTGTGTGTGTGTGTGTGTGTGTGTGTGTGTGTGTGTGTGTGTGTGTGTGTGTGTGTGTGTGTGTGTGTGTGTGTGTGTGTGTGTGTGTGTGTGTGTGTGTGTGTGTGTGTGTGTGTGTGTGTGTGTGTGTGTGTGTGTGTGTGTGTGTGTGTGTGTGTGTGTGTGTGTGTGGTGTGTGTGTGTGTGTGTGTGTGTGTGTGTGTGTGTGTGTGTGTGTGTGTTGTGTGTGTGTGTGTGTGTGTGTGTGTGTGTGTGTGTGTGTGTGTGTGTGTGTGTGTGTGTGTGTGTGTGTGTGTGTGTGTGTGTGTGTGTGTGTGTGTGTGTGTGTGTGTGTGTGTGTGTGTGTGTGTGTGTGTGTGTGTGTGTGTGTGTGTGTGTGTGTGTGTGTGTGTGTGTGTGTGTGTTGTGTGTGTGTGTGTGTGTGTGTGTGTGTGTGTGTGTGTGTGTGTGTGTGTGTGTGTGTGTGTGTGTGTGTGTGTGTGTGTGTGTGTGTGTGTGTGTGTGTGTGTGTGTGTGTGTGTGTGTGTGTGTGTGTGTGTGTGTGTGTGAAAAATTCCCGATACAGCTTTCTGTAGCTCAATACGTGCTACATAAAACTGTTTTTCCGAGCATGAAAGAAGCCCGCGAATACATGCAAAGTGCCTCGAGCGGCCACTTCGTGCATCAATTTTGCGTGCATTCGCGGGCTTCTTATACACTCGGAAGAACACATTTATGTAGCACCTGTTGAGCAACAGAAAGCTGTATCGGGAGTTTTTTATGTTCCTCTACAACTTTCTCATTGACACTTTGATAATTAGGACAGTACTTCTCGAGTTAGATAATTGATTACAATTACCTGATTAAATCTCAGTAACGAAAAAATTACTGGCGGCTACTCCACTGTACTGGAAACAATACGCACTAGCTGGCTTTGCGTAACGCCGTTCCTCTTTTTTTAAATCGTGCTGCGTGATAGCTGGGACACCCTGTATATATATAGCATTCACAAGCTGGTTTATTTTAGTATATACATTCAATGCACCAAGCCTCTACAGCAGGGAGTGGAGAAAAGAATACAGTATTAAAGTGAATAATTATTGCAATACTGTCTATTATCCAGTGGTAATTTTTATCTTCTACATGTGAATAACCTTAGCGGTGAACGTAGGCATGCATTCTTTTTTGTTGCAACGAAGTTAATGCTTAGGGACAAAAAGTACGTGAAATCCGTGCACCAAATCTGTACCCTATGGCAGTGACAGATGACACATAACATAACTAGTGAATTCTGCGCCAGCGCCTTAGTAGCGGTTGCCGCAATGTCATAAGTATACAGGATGTTTCACCGAACACTTTCAAAAATTCTTAAAGGTTGCCTGTGGCAGATAGCACAATTCTAGTTTATGAGCTGGTCTACTCGAAGAGGCGGGCATTACTTGCACAAGCAATTGAAATGCATAATCGAATAATTAACAGAAATTTACTAATTAAGTTTTTAACTAATTGCCTGATTACAAATTGTAGCCGTGGAGTTCGCAAGGCGGATCCACTTGGAACGAATTCTCGGTATGACACCAGTTTCGAGATATTAATTCCCGAACTTTGCGGAGAAATGCATTGGCGTTTCAGTTAGGTTCTAAACAAAACGCCGCTTTATGCATTGAAGCCCAAAATTAACTTGAACGCCAATGCATTTCTCCGCAAAGTTCGGGAACTAATATCTCAAAACTGGTGTCATCCTGAGAATTAATTCTAAGTGGATCCGCCTTGCGAACTACACGGCTACAATTTGTAAATTGCAATATGGGCCATCAGGTAATTAGTTAAAATGAATTTTGGTAATTAGTTGATTATTCATTTCAATTTTTTGTGCAAGTAATGTCCGCCTCTTCGAGTAGACCAGCTCGTTAACTAGAATTGGGCTATCTGCCACAGGCAACGTTAAATAAATTTTGAGTGTTCGCAGAAACACCCTGTATATATATATATATATATATATATATATATATACAAAAATAAAATAAAAATAGAATTTCACTTGTCGTTTCAGAAAACTGCTTCAGGTGAGAAACGACCTCATGAGACAGAAAGCCCAGGACAGGATGAAAGCCTACTGGATCGAGCACAACGTCTACCACTACGCAGTTCTAGACCTGGAAATCGGGGCCAACGGCACTGACGCTTCGAATATAGTCGGCCGAGTTTTTACCGTCCTTAAGGTAAGCTCCAAGAGTGTGCTGTAGATATTTTCACGTATAAGCTAACGTACTTCATATGTACTATTGTCGTTGAATATTGCCGAGCTTCCCAAACCTGCTTGCAACATACAAAAGCGCATTATCAGTAAGAAAATATATTGACTTTTGGCTCTTTCGACTGAAGGAACCTAAATATTTTGTCAAGGCTTCTAATCTTAAATAGTTAATCAAGCCATTCTCCGGATGCGCTTGTCGGTTCAAACGAAAATTGGAAGGCCCGCTCGCAAATTTCTTCCGTTCCGCTGCGCGTCGACCAAAAATGAATCGCTTCCAACTGGCTTATTTCAATTTTTTTTCCGTTATTCCAGTGAACGCGAGTACATCACATTAACATTGCCGTCTCTTCTGGCGGTTGTTCTTCACTACAGCTATTCGCGAAGGTCCAGGAGGCGATTCGCAAGGAGGTGTCGTCCGAACGCAAATCGGAAGCGCAGCCCGATGCCTACGTTATCCTGGGCGTCCACCTATGGATGGCCACCAACGACAAACTTTTCAAGGCGCTTCGGAAGCACGTCCGGTAGGTTGTCCTTTTGTCTTTATGGCAGAAAGGAGAACCGAGCGGCTCGTGTTTTGTTAGTCGCAACCATATGGCGACAACTTATAATGAAGCCAATGAAAGCATAGGGGAAGTTATGCTTAGTTTTGATTGAAGCGTATAAACGATAAGCTAAAGGGAAGTGAAAAGTGAACGAAAAACAACTTGCCGCTGGTGGACGCCGAACCCACAACCTCCGCGTTGCGCGGTATACCAATTGTGCTACGGCGGCGGCTGTTCCGATCGATCCACATTTTACGCGCAAGCGTATTAGATGCCCCGTCTGTCAAATCGACTAAATTATGTTTGTCGCCGTGAGGGAGTCGAGGACGTCGCCTGGAGGTGGAGAATAGAACCGCTGCGTTCGCGCCCTTTCCGTTTGCGATTCGACGCCGTGGTGCTCGCTGTGCATGTTCTCGGCGTCTCTTGTTTGCACGTGTAGCAATATCCTCCTAAGACCCCTTGTACAATACATTGCACAATGCCTTCTACATTTTTTTTTTTTTACAGCGAACCTGTAAATGGCTAGGCGAAACCAAAATCCGTCCGTCCGATGTGCGCAGAAATGTGGGCCGATCCTGGTGACGTGCAGAAAGGGTCCAAGCGCAATGGCACGTACCCTTGTGCACTCCCGGTGGTGGGCTCCGGGACCTGTAGCGGTCCCGGAGCCCACCACCCACCAACCCTTGTCACACGTAAAAGAGAAAGAGAGAGGCGCGCCATTGGCTGCGCCGTGCAGTGACGTCGCTCTCTCCCCGAGTGCGCGTGCAGCAGTTTTTCGCCGACTTCAACATGAGTATAGGCCACGCATCGTACGAACTCCCGAAAAGCAGGCAGCTTGCGAAGAACAGCGCCGACAGCAGCACCGTGAGAGAGCTCGTGTTCGCCGTGCCGATGCTGCAGTCTGGGCACAAGAACAGGCCCGGGTGGCCGAGTGCAAGCAACAACTGCGTACCGAGACGTCGTTTAATAAACCGTCGCGATTAATTAACCCAGTGATGATAAACACCGGGGCCGGAAGTTTCAGCTTCGCTGGTTAACCATCTGTACGAAGTGCTTCGTTTTATAAATTAACTCGCAAGTGATTACGCAAAAATATCATTCTGGGTATGAAGTTTGGTGCATGTGTAACTGTAAGTAGTTTACTCATATTCTTGTCATCCGCTTTCGAGGAATTTGACACTCAATTGTTCTAGACCTCTGTGTCCTCCCGGACGGCCGAAAGCAAACTGTGTTTCGAAATCACTGAGGTTGCGTGAAAATGCCTGATGCGCCAGCAACATGGCAACGTACTACACATAGTTCATCATCATCCCTGCGTTTAAGCAATAAAATGCAGTTTTTACCATAGCAAACATGAGGAGAGGACGAGATGTTCACCTACATGGACACGCAGTGTTTTGGCATGTAACCGGGTTATTTTAATTTTAAAAACTGTTTTTTTTTTTTTTTTTCACGTTCATGGCATAACATTAGACAATAAAAACCACCTTGAAGCGCGATTATATCACACATTTGTGTTCGGGTCTCAAGAGGATATGCGCTTTCCCTTGGCACACCAGGCGTCGCACCGCGGTGCTCACCCTCGAGGAGTGTCAGCCAACGTCACTCAAAGCCATGGCAGCGGATGTAGAAATTCCGTCGTTACGAGAGACCTTGAAACTTTACTGCGTCTCATATTCAGGGAGGGACGTCGTAAAGGGATCTACGCACGTAGTGCGGCGTTAAAAAAATGTATTACTGCGCTGTTTTCGTTCTGAAGCGGTTCATAACTGTGGCACTGCGCGTGTAGTAAGTCTTGGACATATTACTACTATAGACCAATGCAACATCGAATCGCGTGGTAACATTTTTTTCTTTTACTGGAACATATCGGACGTGTTATTTTTTTTAAATATCTTGTTTGTCGCGAGTGCAGGCAGTGCGAACATTCGCCTTAGCTTTCACAGTTGTGGCTGCTAAAGTATGAAGCCGAGTTCGGCGACCCCGTTAAGAAAAAAGTTTGGGGTGTGAAAGCTCTTTGGTGATTACGCGAATAAATGTCATCGCTGATGGTGGCCAAGGTAATATGCGCGGCAAAACTTCATCTTGGGAAAGTGAGTTCGTGGCAAGAAACTAAAGCCATAGCGCAGAAAAGGCACGGACGGCAACACTACACGCCTACAGTAGCACTCGTCCTATGTGCGATGTGTTTGTGCACTTGGGAAACCCATTTATGAGCTTACAGCCTGACCTTTTCCTTAGAAGCAGTTAACCCTGTGGTATAAAGCAAATTCCTTCACTGAACACATCTCGATTAAGGAAAGTGGATTGCAGCACCGCTCCTCGGCTATGAAGTTGTCACTGTGGTTCAATGACACTCCATGATGGTTTCTGAGCGAAGTATCCTAGCACTGCCTGTAAGCGGCATTGAGATACTTTAATCTGGAGCCTCAAGTGATGACATTGAAATCATTTCAGCTAATGAATCGATCTTTCATCTGGTACTTCACGGTACATCGTGGTGAACAAGGAATGACAGTGATCCTTGTTTTCTGTTTTCTTCTTTTTTTTTTCTTCCGACGTTCCTCCTGGTCGACAGGTCCTTCACAATCAGCGCCCTCATAGCAAGGACTCACACCACCGAGCACGACCACGACGGCTGCAAGACCAATGGTCCTGCGCCGTACGAGATTGAAAACAACGATCATATTATGGGAATGGTAAGGCGAAATTGCTTCGAAAGACACATTGTTCAGTCACGAATAGCTTGTTGCTCAATTAGGGTCTTGTCTACCATGAATACGGATTGGAGCATTAAATTGTTTTTCACCGTTACCAACTGATGTTTGCCCGCATAATATAGTTATTCCTCTCGCAGAGATTTTTTTTTTACTCTTAAATTCTTTCGTCTGCTCTTTGTTACGCTTCTTCGGTATTCATATGCCCGTATTTTTCATTACATGTCTTTGAATTTCATCACATCCCAACTTTAATCTGTATCGACAATGCGTCATCGCATGTTTCATTTTTAATTTAGTATGCACCTGTACGTGATAGGATAAAACTATTTGTAGCACCTTGCTCGAGTACCGTAGCCAACGTCTGTGTGAATTAGCTTTGTTTCGGACCTATTATTTTTTTAGTACATTGGCGGTAACATTCGTGAGAATATCAGCTGGATAGAAGTCACGTTAGAAGGAGCGAGTGCTTTACGCCGAAAGAAAACTCGAACACCAAAACAAGAAAGCTACTAAGGGCACATTTTTATTTAAAATTTTGCCAGTGTATGTGATGCAGACTTATATACGTTACAGAAAAAAGTAACCGGTTACAATTACAATTACTTAAATAAAGTATTATTTATTAGAGTTACCAATTACTGCCTGACGAAAATTACTCAAAATTAATCGGTTACTTCTACGTTACTTTCCTCCAAACTTTCATCAAATCTGTATAGATACAGTAAACGGAATGTTCGAGCCTGCCTGGCACTTTCAGCGCGCTGCAGCCCTTCGCACATTGCTTAGCTTCACTAACAATTGCTTCTCATAAATTTATCCAGTCATATTCGCTCGTTTTTTTGTCGCAAACACATCAACAGCGACACTGATCAAAGCTCACTCGATGTACGCGCTGCCGGGTAGGGCGATGTCGCCACGTACAGACATCTTCACGGGATTTGTCGTTACTCAGCATATGCGCCCTCTATGAAGCGCAGCTAGGGTGGCTAGAAGGGGGAGGTGTGAATACCGGCGGCGCTTTCCTGCAGGCGCGCGTGACCCCCTTGCGCACCGATGCCACCAGGGGAAATATGGCGCTACCGCTCGCGGCGCGGGAAGCATAGCCGCGCCGGCTGGCCGGCCTCGCCTCGCCTCCGTGCCTTCGCCGTCAGTTTTGGTCTCGTCGCCTGTTTTGTGGTGTTTCTCGCGATAGATAGCGTGTTGCACAGCGTCGTCGTGGCATTGCCAATTGCCATCCTAGTATTATTCACGAGGCCTTTCACGTTAGCTCAATCTGATCACCACCGCCTTTTTTTTCCCCTTAGGTTTATCGTTCGCGACTTTATTAATGGAACTGCAGTCTTGATACCACGTCGCATTCCCGCCCTCTCAGAAGATGCCGTGCCCACAGTACTTCCGAACTTGCCAAAATACATTAGCATGACTCTGACGAAAGAAAGAAAAAGAAGAGATGTCTCACACGCTCCACGGGTCCCAGGTTCGGCACGCAAACCACTCCGGTATAGGCAGTTCCGCCTACTATATCTCCTGTATGCCTGGACTACATATTCGACTCTCTGAGTACGAATAAAGTATTATTATTGCGATAGCAATTATATGGACACTCCAAAGCAGATTTATGCCGTCGGCGTCGCCGTTGCCGTCGCCGTCGCCGTGAGGTTCCGTATGACGTCAATGGAGATGAAATCGTCGCCGCGCGCCGCCGAACGCTGTATGTGCGAGTGAAAGGGCGCGAGGGACGCGCGCTTTCACGGGGAGTGAACGCACGGCGGAGAACAAACGCGCGTTCTGTGCCGTGCTCCCTTAAGGGCTGCAGAAGTAGGCGTCTCTTTCCTCCTTTACAATCACCATATATGTAGAGCAAACGCGCCTTCTTCTGACGCACGAAAGGCCGTGGGGAGGGGGGGGGGGGCAGGGAAGGGAGGCGACGTTTAGCTGCGGCACCAAGTGCCTATTTATATCAGAGGCTCCGGCAACAGTCACCAACGCCGCACGCATTTTGTGCGAACGCGGGCAAAACGCCGACGGCGTCGACAACAGTGCTGTGTGTTGCCGGTGCTGCTGCATGTCCAAGTTTGTACAGCGGATAAAACTACTATCCTTACTCCGTGTAGCTCTCTACTAAGTTGCTATCGCAATTCATGCTTCGCCTTTCGGGTGAAACTGCGACAATTTTTTATTATTATCTTACAAGAGAAGCGGCGCTTGTCTATTGACAAGACGGGGGAATGCATGCCCACCGGCAGACGTGGAGGCTGTAAATATAACGCGGGATGGAATGCCCAGTCCAGTCGCAGAAGAATTGTTCATTATCGAGCTTAAGCGACCTTTGGAACTGTGGTCACTGCAAAAGTTTAAACAAAACATTGCTCGTTACTGAACTGCAGAGTTTGCATTGAACGAAATGCTGCGCCTGTTGTGTTAACCAAAATGGTAGTGTTCTTCATTGGAGAAGGACTTGCCAGCTGTAGCATCTACTTGGCTGGGCAGCTTCACAACGAAACCGTTGTGGAATCTAAAGAACAAACAGAAGGGACCTTGGGGGCCTTTTATATCTATCAGAACCATTCTACAAGCTGGTCAATTAATGCCCTTATTGAAAACAAACTCACTCGTTTGCATGCCAAAGCTGTGGCAAAGTTTATGCAGTTGATCAATTGGTGATGTGCCAAAAATTGGTTGCCTAGAGCATTCTGCTGCCCTGACAGCATCAGTTGTACGTTTTTATTGCGTAATAAGGATTCATTTTTTGCTTAAAGGTCTCATTCAGCAGGGCACTGAGAATAAACTAAAAGCACTGAAATATTGCGTGTTGTAGGTCAAATTTTCCCATAGTTGTTTTCCTCACTTAAATAAACGATTTTATGACCAGATCTGTTGCTGTCTGCAATCATAGTAAATTGCTTATTTGAGCGTCGAAAGTGCATGCTACACGTCTTCAAGCGCTGGCACAAAGTGGTTTGTCCGTCGAGAAGTAATCGGGTAATGACTGCAGTTTACAGGTCGTACGTACGGCACGCGTAGGGTGATTACTGCTGACCTCGACGACGACGGTCGCATTTTGAGGGAGTCGAAATGCAAGGCACCTGTGTGCCGTAAGGTGTGAGTGCGCGTTAAAGAACCCGAAGTGGTCGAAATTATTCCAGAGCCCCCAGCCCCTATGATCCTGATCCGGAGGAAAAAAAAAAAAAACGCGTTTGAATCTATCGACGCAATGCGAACTGGGCCCGTAAAATCTCACAGGAGTAGTGATGTGGGCTGATAAAACGTTGTTTCATGATAAAGGCGTATATTCCATGACGCTCGCAGACGGCGCGCGATACCCGAGGCTGGCGATGCGCTCATTTCGGTTGCGTGCCTTCCCGCGCCTCGGTAAACAGCGCCGCCCTGCGGCATCGGTGCGCTGAGGGGTCACGCTTGCGCCGCCGGTATTCACACCTCCCCTTCTAGCCACCCTAGCGCAGCCTTTCATCGTTGCTGGTTCTTGGAGATGATGCTCCTGGTTGGGCAAATGAAAAGCTGAAACATTTCGGCAGAACCCATCTCACGACGACTGTAGACAGTAATGCGTTTGGCAGTGAATCAGTATAACGACGCAACGTATATTGCCACCGTCGAAATGGGTTGTCTATGAGGCGCCTACTGCAACGCGACCCCTTTTTCGCGCTTCCCTAAGAGCCCTCGGCGCCATCTCTAGCGACCCCGTCGTGAAGCCCGTGCACGTGGTCTCGGAAATGCGTGTTGCGTACGATGGCTGAGAAACGCGTCATGCATGCGGCAACTCGCGCTTCCTTCTATAGACACGCTGTGCCGTCTAGTGACGCTGCCGAGAAGTCCGCGCGTTGCCTCCGAGACGAGAAGCGTGGCGCGCCGGTGCCTACGAACGCTGACGATTGTTCCCTAGATTGCAGCACACCGAGTGGCACATATTCGGTGACCTAAGCTGGCGAGAGGTTCATCGAAGAGCGGCACATTCCCAGTGCATTCAGGGCGCAGCTCGCTAATGCGTTGGCGGGAAAGGTTTTCATTGAAGAGCGGCCCATACCCAGTGCCTTTGTGGCGTAGCCTGCTAAAGCGTCGCGAGTTGCAGTCCTTGAGGAACCCTTGTGACGTGGGCTCGATTCCACCTAGCATCAGAGAAACTTAAACGATCCTTTTTAGTCATTGTAGAGCGGCACCCACATACCCAGTGAGACAAATCGGCATCAAAGATGTTCATTGAAGATCAGCACAGAAAGGGTGGCCCGTACCTAGTGCTCCAAGTCGGCGTCAGAGTTTCATTCAACAGGGGCACCTACCCAGTCCCGCATCTGCAGCGACCGATGCAGGCGGGAAAGAGGTTCGTTCAAGAGCGTCACATGTGTACACATTGCCACATACTCACTGACCCAAGTTGGTAAGACGGTTGGTTTCGAACCCTGTTCCCTCATCAAGATAGCCCCGCTACCCATTCGACCAGGGACTACCCAGCGTGACCCAGGTAGGCGGGAAAGCGGTTAGGCATGAGCACACATAGCCCCCCGAAAAGTGCGTAAGGCACCCTAAGAAATGCTATCGCATTAAAATTCGTCCGTATGTGATTTTCTGGCATTAACGTCCTAAGCGGCCGTCGCTACCGAGACATACCGCCATCGATTCAATTCGTCGGCCAACATCTGGTGGAGCCCGTTAAGATAAGGGGGAAAATACTGAGCTCCCAGGTTTGCTTGTCTGAACATACGTATCGGCGAGGCTGCTGCGTGGAACGATCTTGGGCGTTCTGCGTATTCTCAAAGCGGCGTCGCCTGTTCGTCGTCAATGAGGTAAATGGTTCCATGTAATTCGTTCCTGAAAAAAAGTAATTGAATTACAGAGAGCGTTACCAAGTAAACAAAGTAATCATTAAATTACAAAACTATCCAAAAACGTCATATATTACAAGTAATTAATTACGTGTAATTAGTTACGTCACAGTCTGGTGTGATGGGATTACGTAGGAGAAGTTTATTATTGGAGTACACTGCATTTAGCCCCCAGTTTCAACACGATCACACATCACATTCTCAGGTAATTATGTATAAAAGGCGTTGAAGTATAATTTTGAGTTCAGGCGTCATTGACCCTTTTGTGAGGCAATGGTACATAGGTGACCCACTTCAAAGCTTCCTCTTAAGGTTCAATCAAAAAATGGCAGTCGACAAGGCCGCAGTGTGGTTAAACGCAAATTTTTTAATGTGCGCGAAAGCGCTTCTCAACAGTAAATGAAAGCCTTTATCTCATATCTTCTTGGTGCTGCCTACCAACTAAAGGTTCAAATACTTCATGCGAGAATAGTTTTGGGAATGGGTGCTAATTAGCGACAAGCGTGCAAAATCTAGAAAAAAACGTTTTCAATGTTGGAACGCTTGCCCAATTTGGCCCACATTTGATCGCGAGAAAGAAAAACTTCTTAAGGCGTCCTATAATTAATTCCTCTTTTCTGCATTTAGATTTACATTTTTAGCTCACAATGAGTACCCGATTTTATAGCCCCACTTTTCGAAAATGTCATTAAGTGGCACTGCAACGAATGCGTCGCACTTTTTAATCTAAAGGGCTTGCTGCACAGAAGTGTAGTTATTTGCAAACTACTGTTAAGCACCTTAATTACTTATATGGCACAAAAATTTTGAAGAGTTTTGATTCACGAGGGAAGTAATAGAAATAATTTTGCATTGAGATCCTGTAGAGGGTCGATGGGACATATGCATCCCACTTTATGAAAGGCCATTTAGTGTCAGCGGGACAAATACGCCCTACATTCTTAAATTAACGGCTTGGCGTAAAGAAGTGGAATTTGTTGTAAACTATTTCTAAGCACGTCGTTTAGTCGTGCCAAGCGAAAAATTTCGGGAGTCTTATACAAAACATGCACAGTCCAGCAAAGGCATGAAAGTACTTGAACAGATATGTAAGGTGCAAACATGTGCGGGAGTGCAACACACTACTATAGAATCATTATTATTGACAGATCTGAAATAAGTTGTCGTAAGCACTGCAATGGCATTTCTCATTTTGCGGCGTTGTCCAAGGCTGAAAAGTGCAAAAGAAAAGCGTTTTTTAAAGCCGATATGCAGACGTCAATCATAATTTGTCTGATGACGACACGATGGTGTCTGCGATGGTTAAGTCGTTTTTTTTTTTTTTTTTTTTTTTTTTTTTTTTTCCCCGCGGCAGGCCAACGCGGTGGCCTACGTGAGGACGTTCCCCTGGGTGCAGCGAACGTCCCTGGCCGTCTCGTTCACGCTGTGCGCTCGCTGGTACCGGCCCAAGAAGCAGTTCCTCGTCGGCGTCGATTGCATCAAGGACGCCATGTCGGTGTCGTCTTCCGGAGCCGTGAGTGGCACGATCTCGTTCCGTCGAGCATCCATGCGAGCAAAAAGCTTACTGCCAACTTCGTGGCTGTGGTCTGATGGTGGTTTCAGTGTACCGCCTATAAAATGCATGTACGTACTAACATTTATAATCTCTATACCACGTCTGCAAACAGCATGCTGAGTCGACAATGAGTCTACACACTTTCCGCAAACAGCCCATACGCAAATAACCCATAGGCATCCATTTGGATGTCTATACGAAAAATAAGTGTAAAGCTGGCGGCGCTTTTACCAAGTTTAAAAGATGATGCTGCGCTTACCGCTGCTCTGTTTTTTGCTCAAGTTTCGCAGGGAAAATAAACCAAAGTGATATACCATTGTATGCTCACCTCCCGACACGAGTGGGGAGCTGCTACAGAGACGTGCATTGCAATAGGGCGGCGCCCGTTCATAAACGAAATTTCACACAAACCAGGCAAACAACAATGCCGAGTATTTTATTGAACGGTGCGGATGAAGATGCGCAATCTTGTGGGGATAATTATTTCTAGATTAAATAAGCAGAGAAACCCCCCCCCCAAGAAAAAATATAATCTTGTTTCATGTTTGTCACGACAAAAGCTCGTGTCACTATATTTAAGAGCTACTGCATCGGATAGTGTGCACATTTCTTCACCATTAAAAGAACAATTGTATAAGCGAGAAGACAGCAGACTACCTGTAATCTCACCCTGACAACCTGAAGTTGAGAGCCGGCGCATCGTCTTGTTTTTTTTTTTTTTTTCGTGGTCGTCCTTGGCGCTGTTTCTGCCTGTTACCTGAAGTCTGTAGACATACTTGCTTTTGATTAAGGCTAACCTATATTCGACCTGTCACACAGCGGAAATGTGCAACTTTGAACAAGCGCTTCCTGGCCGTGTGCTGACGAGCCGGCGCACTATGTGACAAATAAGGGCGCGTTAACACCACGGTAACGTTAATATTAGTAATAATAATAATAATAATAATAATAATAATAATAATAATAATAATAATAATAATAATAATAATAATAATAATAATAATAATAATAATAATTTATTTGGTAACGTATAGACCATAAGCGGCCGAGCCTGCGAAACCCACAGGAGGCTTGTGACCCCTCCTTTATATTAGCTTTGTGTGCGTTCCTGGGCTTATACTTACACGACTCATGCCACTCATGACCATGTACTCATGTGCAGGCTCTCCGAAATCTTAGAGATACAGGCGTTACTGCGACACGTCCTCTTGTTCGTCCTGGCAATATAATTTACCCATTTACCCCACAAGGACTGATTGTGCAGATACCTTTTTTTTTTCATGCGTAGTACGCATGTACCCTAAATTATCGCGAGCTAATTTTAGTGTGACCTTAGCTAACGTCGGTAGAATATACGTTATGTCTAATCCCTATCTCTTACACTGAAATAATGGCCAAGATGTGTAGTTTGGATGGCGTTGGTTGTCTAGAGTCAGCCGATCGCATTTAACGAAGAGGCAATATACGATCGCAAAAAGCCCCACATTTAAATCCTCCCACGTCGTCCGTATCATCGACTTCGACATCTAGCAACTGTCGCAGCAAACTTAGATTAGGGAAAAAAGAGAGAGAAAAAGGTGAAGGAAAGACAGGGAGGTTAACCAGACATTATCTCCGGTTGGCTACCCTGTACCGGGGGAGGGGTAAAGGGATTCGACAGGAGAGAGAGAGAAAAAATAAGTACAAAAAAGGGGAAAAAAGGAAAGAAAAAAAATCACACACACACACACACACACACACACACACACACACAAACAGAACTGTTTCTGTGGCCATTGTCAGTCTGCGAAGGCGTTCTAGTGTTGAATAGTGTCAACGTCCCATCCTACGTCACACAGTGTACAGTCACAATTTGTCACTGAGTTCGGTGTCTTTTAAATAACGCAGCAGTGCCTTCAAGTTGGCTCGCGCTGTTGTTCGTGTAGGCCAGTTTACAAGGATGTTGAAATTAGGGAAAGTTCCGCAGTGTCCTGGCTGCTAGTGCCCTCTCCAAATTAGTGTGCACTGGGCCCGGTTCCTCATGGCTATCAATAACTTCAATGGTATAAAAGTGCTGCCGTTGCGACCGTGTTAGTAGTACATCCCACCGCTTCATCGCGTCTAGAGCATTATGTGCTCCTCATTTGCAGGTGTGCAGTGAAAAGCCTGACTTCTTTGCCAACCAGGCCGTCGACAAGACCCAGCACACGGCGTTTTCGTGGCAGATTCCCGATCTCATGGCCACGTACGACACCGCTGACACGATGCAGTGGAAGGCGAGTGGCCGCAATTTTTCTTTCTAACAACTTTTTTTAGTTCAGGTGGTGGTGGTAAAAAGCATTTATTGTGTGTACAGAGAGGTGTGGGCCCCCCCTGTGGGGCCCTGCATACTGGGTGGGATCCTTAGTCCGGGACCCCATTAGTCGAAGCCGCCAGCCTGGCTCTCTGGACCAAGGCCTTTTGGGCCTGGAGGTCTGAGCAACCAAGCAGGGCTGCCTCCCAGTCCTCTCGGGTAGGGTTGGGGTTGGGGGTAAGGGCTGGATTACTTTGGCAGGCCCAGACCATGTGGAAAGTGTCTGCCACCTCCCCACAGTAGTGGCACGTGCCGGTGACCATTGGGTCAAAATGTTTGAGGATTGCTGGGCAGAGCATCGTGTTTGTGAAAAGCCGATAAAGAATGCGTTCGTTGGCCTTCCCCAGGCCCTTGGCGGGCGCTGGGTACATGCGATGTTTATCCTTATAATATTCTGAAATCTCCTTAAATCGAAGCAATAGTTCTTCCTCTAGGTCATTGGGGTTGTTAGGAGGTACCCGGGAAATGAGTGCTCGGGCAGCTGCATCAGCAGCCTCATTCCCCCTTACGCCCTGGTGACCTGGTGTCCATACGATATGTTTAGGGGAGGGATCTGTGTCCCTCATACAGGTTCGCAGTATTTTCTCAGCAAGGGGGGTGACCCAGCCTGCCTCATAATTTCGGCATGCGCTTCGCGAGTCGGTTATGATATGTTTAGATTGAGAGTCGGATGCTGCTAATGCAATGGCTACCTCCTCCGCCTGTGTTGTTCCCGGTGCTCTAAAAGAGAGTCCGTCTATCTGCCTTTGTTCGTGGACCACCGCTGCCGTATACCACCCCCGTGGATTTGTACCGGCGATGTCCACGTAATAGACTCCGTGTTTCTGGCTATAGTATCTTTCTAAGGCTTGTGCCCTAGCTTGTCGGCGTCCGTTATGGTCCTCTTTGTCCATTTTCGTGGGAAGTGGGTGAACTATGGTGGCGCGTCGCCATAGTTCAGGTATCCTTACCCGCTCCTGTATGTGTACGTCGTGTTGGATGTGTAGTTGGGCCAAAAGGTTTCGCCCGGATCGTGTTTGTGCTAATCTTGTGTATTGGTTTGTAAGATGAGCCTCCTTGAGCTCCCTGTAGGTGTTTACCACTCCTAAGGCGAGGAGGCGCCCGTTGGATGTGGAAACCGGGAGGTCAAGAGCTCGTTTGATCATTTTGCGTATGATGACCTCTATTTTTTCCTCCTCGTGTTTGCGCAAATAGAGGTAGGGTACCGAGTAGAGGATTCTACTGGTGACAAACGCATGTGCTAGCCGCACAGAATCCTTGCTTCTGAGCCCTCCTCGTTTATTGGATACCCTGCGGACCATCCGGCCCACCTGATCTCCAATCTTGCGTAATTTGTGTAATGTTGTATCCACTTTCAGTTGATTGTGGATGAAAAGGCCAAGTATTCTTATCTCTCTTGCCTCGGGGATAGGTCCACTCGGCAAAGAGATAGTTATGTTCGTGGTGTCTTTAGGAGATGCCCTAATATGGACAAATTCTGATTTGGTCGGTGTACATTGAAGACCACAGTGGCCCGCATAGGATTCTACCATGTGGGCCGCTGTTTGCAGGCTTTCTTCAATGTGTCCTAGGTTGCCCTGAGTAGCCCACAGAGTGATGTCGTCGGCATACAACGCGTGTTGGACGCCTTCAACCTCACTCAGGCGGGCAGGGAGGTGCATCATGGCGATATTGAAGAGAAGGGGGGACAGCACTGCGCCTTGTGGTGTCCCTCTTGTATCCATTTGGTAAGGTCCGTATTCATCATTCTGTATGCGGATCAGAGCTGTTCTGTCCGATAGGAAGTCTTTGATATAATTGAAAGTGTTGTTGCCGCAGTGCGTTTCGCTGAGGTGTTCAAGTATTGCACTGTGCTTAACGTTGTCAAAAGCCCCTTTAAGGTCCAGGGCCAGGACGACTCTGTCGTTGTGGGGCATTGCAACTGGCTGTATTACCTCTCTGTGCAGTTGTAAAAGAATGTCTTGGGCGGACTTTTGTGGCCGGAAGCCGAACATGGTATCGGCAAACGTATTCTTGTTCTCCAAATATTCGGAGAGCCGATCTCGCACCATCGTCTCCATGAGTTTCCCCACGCAGGATGTGAGCGAGATCGGTCTCAAATTGTCTGTGTTGATGGATTTTCCAGCCTTCGGGATGAAGGTGACAAGAGCGGTTTTCCAATCTACTGGTAAGGGGGTTTCCCCTTTCCAAATAGCATTAATGTATTCTAGGAGGTGAATATACGCCGGATCCGGGAGGTTAGCCAAGAGCTTGACTGTGATCCTATCTCTTCCCGGCGCAGTACCTCGCCTCATTTTGGCAAGAGCCGCTTTGAGATCATGGAGCTGGAAATGTTGATCCAGTTCTGGATTATCCCTGCCTGCATAGGAATATTCCGGTCCCCGCGGGTCTTGTTGTTGACTGAGATACTTATCTCTAAGTGTCTCTGCTAGTTGTGTTGTAGTGCCTTGGAAGTTGTGTAGGGCTCTTTGGAGGTCTGCGTTGGTCTATCAGACTTCTGAAGAGCCTCCACGTGTTGTTGTTGGACATTTGTGATGCTGCTGCATTGCATCTGTCTACCCAATTAGTGTCGGCTAAGTGGGAAGCGTACTCTGCTGCCTGTTGGGTGACCTCTTGTATTCTTTTGCGGAGCGTTCGGTTGTGTTTTTGTCGCTTCCATCGTTTAGTGAGGCCCCTGCGAGCTTCCCATAGGTGTAATAGGTGGTTATCTACTGCAGGGTTTTCCTCAGTGATCTGAATCAATTTCTCATGTTTCCTGAGTGCGGTTGTTAGAGTGTTTGCCCAAGCCGCGAAGCCCTGAGTGAGTAGGTTGGCAGGGAAATGGGATTGGCGGAAGGCCTGCCAGTCTGGGAGTCGGGCCTTGGTAAGGGGTCGTTTTAGGGGCCTGGTGTTGATTAATGTATTGATAATGCAGTGATCACTGCCAAGTGTGTCTCCCATGTTATTCCATTGTACATGTTGGGTGTTCTTGGTGAGTGTTAAGTCTGGGCATGTATCTCTGTTAACAGAGTTACCCATACGTGTGGGGTTGGCCGGGTCGGTGTGCAAAGTGATACCTAGGGTGGATATAAGCTCCGCCAGCTTACGTCCTCGTGCCTCCTCACGCTTGTAGCCCCAGAGCTTGCTGGGAGCATTGAAATCCCCTACTATTAGTAAGGGTTCCCGGCCAGCTATGCTTAGCGCCCTACTAAAGAGGTCCGCGAAATTGACATGTTTCGTCTTAGGTGGGCAATATATGTTTAGGATGTGTATGGAGGGGTCAGTCCGCCTCAACGGGAGCACTGTGACCATCGTATACGAGTAATCAATTTGCAAGTCCAGATCGATTTGCTGTGCCGTGTACGATTTGTGCACAAGCAGGCAGGTAGATGGATCTCTTTGATACGTGTTGAAACCTGTGATTCTGGCTTGAGCACCGGGTTCTTGTAGGGCTATGACTGTCGCTGGAAATTCTAACGTTTCATTGTAGAGGCGTAAATGGGCTTTTTTGTGCCGGTTCCGGAATCCCCTACAATTCCACTGTATTATTGATAAGGGTTCAGAGCGCTTTTTATGCTTTTTTGTCTGATCCATCGCCATTGTGATTTGTTTTTTGAATTTCTGATTGGGGTATCTCTAGAACCACTCCGGCACCTTGTACGGTGTCCAGTGAGTCTGCAATTTCTTCATGTTCGTTCTCCTCTGTGCGGGGGTACTTGCTAGAGCGCCCGGCCTCCCTAATGGGACCGGTGCGGCGGAGGAGTTTGGGGTTATTTTGAATCCATGTTTTGACCTGCTGGGTCACCTGCTGAGTTACTGTGGCAATAAATTGCTGCATTTGCATCTGTATTGTGGCCTGTACTGCCTGACTAATCAGGTTTGGGAGCTGGACCATTTGCTCAGCGAAGGCTTGTATTTGCTTTTCTTGGGAGTTTTGCCTGGCTTCCATATTAGCATAGAAAGGCATGTGCGCTGACGTCACTGTACTGCCCGAGCACACCGACGCCGAGTCCTCCGTATCATCCAAGTGAATTCCTGGAATGGGGGTGTCTGCCCTATTGTTTTCGAGTGTCGCGATTTTGGCTGCTAACTGCGCGTTCTGATTTCTAAGAATCTCGAGTTCTGCCCGCAATCCGTTTTCAATGGGAGAGGGGGTAAGAGTGGAGGCTGGAGAGGACTGAGAGGTCACCCCTGCCCAGCTGCTCACCTGTTTTGTTGGCCCTTTGCCCAAAGGTGGAAAGTCCCCGGCCTTGAATGCTGGCGTTTTCGGCCCGGTCCCGGTCTGTTGATTTTTGGGTGTCTTCTTGTGGTGGGCGACTTGCCCAGGCTTGTCTGTCTTCGATGGCTGTTGTTGGGGAGCTTGCCCAGACTTGTTCAGCTTTCTGTCGCGAGGTGGTTGATCCGTCCGCTGATGCTGCTTTGAGGTAGTTCCTCCTGATTGGTTCACGGGGCGGCGGAGTTTCCGGAACTTTCCGGAACTGCGCGGAGCCCGTAAGATGGGCTTCCCCGCAAATCATACAGATAGGCTTGCACTCGTGCTCGTTGAGGCCCGCTGGCGTAATGCCGACCTGTTGGCCACAAAATCCGCATCTTCCATCGTCAGGGTGTGGGCAATTGTCCACCCTGTGTCCTATAGTACCGCACCGGTAGCAGGCAGGGATCGTCTTTTTGTAGGCCCTCACTGGGACGCATTCATGGTTGTAGTGGATATATCGTGGGAGCCGCCGCCCGACGAAGGTCACCACTGCCACATTTGTGGTCCCCAATTTTCGCACGAAGGCTATTTCGCCTTCCCTCCAGAAGAGCTTCGGTTTCAAAGAGGCAGAAGTTTCCTCTTCACGGACGTTAATCACGCCCTTACACACTTCGCCATTGAGTTTCAAGTGTCCCTTGAATGGGTAGGATGATGCGCTTACCTTGAGGTCGAGGTCTCGTGCTAGTTTGTCAGCCACTTGCGTTGATTGCGTGCCGCACACCACTGTGTTTTGGTCCCACACTGGCCAAACGCTAAGGTCCCCACAGGCCACTTCGCCCACGTAGTGGGCCACTGCAGAGCCGATGTCACCGTGTTTGAAGGATGCTTTGAGGTCCAGAGTCCCGCGGGGCTTCAGGACCACAACCAAGTCTTCATAGTGCAGTCGAGGTGTCTGTCTCGGTCTCCACTGGTTGCCCGTTTTCTTTTGCAGCGGCGGTGCAGCGCGAGCATCGCCGGCGTTTCCGTTGGTTGATGTCAGCGGCGTCGTGCCGGCGCCGCCGTTGGTTTCCGCGTTGTTACCTTGCGTCCGACGTTGCCGAAGGCGCACCAGGGCTTGAAGGCATTCATTTTCGGTGAGCATCTGGTCCTCATGTTGGGTGGTTTGGTCAATTTGTGCCCAGCTCATGGCTGCTGGGTCATAACCGATGATCTTGCTCACCGCCATGGAGAGAAAGTTCTCGAAGCCGGCAGAGTCGAGCCGAACCCTAATGAGGGGTTAGCTCACCGCGGCGTGGCGTAGGCAACACATTGCTCTAGAAGTGCCGAAATTGGGTCCACCTGCACAAGACTGGTGTCCACAGGTGCCTCTCGTCTTCACGCATCTGATGGTACCAGAGTTTCGGAGATCCGATGTCTTGAGCCGCGGTTCCAGCCAAAAGTTGGCGGGGCCGATGCACCGCTCGTCTGGTCAGCGCGTCCGAACCTGCGTCTCCCTTTTAGTTCAGAGCGTCATCCGACTGAGGTGAGTTAAAAAGGTGTGATAATTTCTACGTCGAATTGCTGTTCTTTCTCTCTATCAAATAGTAAATGTTTTTTAAACACGATATTGTGAAAATGATGCACTGAGAGTAATATATCATACATTTACTTTCTTTTATTGCGATAGCAATTATATGGGCATTTCAGGCGGCTTTCTGCAGTCGCCGTGAGGTTCCGCATAAAGTCCAAGGCGATAAAATCGTCGCCACGCGCCGTATGCTGTGTGTGCGAGTGAAAGCGAGCGAGGGTGAGCCGGCGATCGAGGCTCAATCTCGCGCACTCAAGTGAGGGGAGCGGGAAGCAAGCGCGCTGTCTTCCAGTCGCGCGCAAGGCTCCGGAGGAAGGGTAATGAGGGGGGGTGCTTTCTACGCCGCGCGCGCCGCTCGGGCGGCTGTATCTTGAAAGCCATCTGCAGGGGCGCAGAGTGCGCCCTGCGCTGTGGTTTCGCGGCATAGTTCGCGTTGACACGGGCGGCAGCACGAAGGTTGCTGCCGCGGCGCTTACTCGCTCTCACGCTTCGGCAGCGAGTTTCCGCGGTCATCGAGTGAGATATGCGCTCATGTTTGCCTGTGCGAGCGTGACACAATGCTAGTTAATTTAGATGGTGTGCCTATGTCTACAAGTTCATACGGCCGAAAAAGCGACCATCCATTATACTTCGTATAGCTGTCCACTAATTTGCTATCGCAATCTATGCTACGCCTTTCGGGCGAAACTGCAACTTTTTGTATGATGAAATTGCTGTATAAAAATAGAAAAGTGGTGGAAATAGAAAAGCCATTAGAATATTGATGAGCAAAGAGAACAAATAACACCACAACATTACTCGTTTGCCATCCCACAGACGCAAACGCATACGCAACATTTTTTGCTGCAGTTTACATTGCATTTTCGCTGCAGCTACAAAGAGAAAAGAAAATCAGTCTAGCCGGGTCCTGCAGCCCGCGATTGAGATGTGCAATTCATTGGTAAAACATGTCCATGCGTTCTTGATTACAGACTGCATGTCCAGGCTGCGAAGCACTCGATATGTAATTCTATTTCTTTGCGACACCCGTTGTCTCTGAACAATTTCTCACGATTGTGGAAGCTTCTCGGGAGCTCTTTTGTGCAGCAAGAGCTTAAGGTGCCTCCTTCTGCTAGGCGTAACCTGTCGCCCTCTGAAATGCGAATGAAGCGTAGCGCCCTCTTTCTATACAGCGCAATGGAGTGAGTGACGCTGTTCTCGTCTTGATGTGCATACACACTTGACATCGCTTGATTTTCTTTTCGGGGCTCATGTTAGGTAACGTCACTGTCTTTTATGTTATGTATAGCATAGTGTCCTCCGTAACGACTGATGATGTAGATGACGATTACTGACTTTGATACGCGGCGGCAACAAATAGTAACCTAGCCTATACCTGAGCTAATTGGGTTTTACTATATACATCTATATACTGCAGTCTAGTATTTTGCCTATCTCTTTTTGATATGTCTCTGCATTAAAATATCTGTTTCTACGTTGTAACTCTCCAAGACAGGGACTGAAACGTATCACCCTCTTTGTAAAGCGGAATTTTTTTAAAATAAAGCTAGAAGGGGCTTCGAGCACGTCACGCTATGCAGCGTTGACCGCACCTTGTGGGAAATGTGAAATTTCTCTCCCGCCGAATGCCGAGCAGATGTGTTCGCTGGCGTTCGAGTACCGACGCCTGAACCTGGCCGTGGCCCTGTTCGACGTGGAGTGCGACGATTGGCACTCCGAGTGCACGCGTCCCAGTGCGTCGCAGATGCGGGGTTACGAGAGGACGCGCAGGCTGCGCGCGTACCTGCGCGGCATGCAGTCCTCCAGCTACCGGAACGGCAACGTCAGCGCCGTGTGCCAGGGAGTGCGGAAGAAGGCTCGGATATGAGCACGCGCTCTTCGCCAGGGCACGAACAGCACGTCCGCACACGACGTGCGAACCGTCGATGCGCCTTTACCGATGGCGAGAGGCTTCATTAAACTTATGGTGATAACTCATTAAAAGAATACTTCTTAACGTCGAATTCTCTGAGCCCCCTCACAACGGCGTGCCACAGAAGGTAAGCGGCTTTCGAACTCTGATATGCGTCGTCGGTGAATAACTCGTAAAGGTGGTGAATAGTTCTGGTGCCTTGAAGATCGATATACCTTGCACTTTTTCGAACACGAAACCATGTGCGTTAGTTGCGGCCTTAAGGTCTTGGATGTTCCAAACCTCTCGACTTAAGGCGCTGCAGCTGCTTTTGATGACGGGGGTACGCTTTCGACGAAACACTTCCGCGGAACTTTTTTCCGCACAGCAATGCGGCCATTCTGATCGTCTGCTTTCTCGTCGCTGTGTTGTAGTGACGGTGTATTGTATTGTCGCGTTGTAAGATGGCGAAGAACCAGACAGTGCCACAACTGGTCGTACTTTTATGTAATTATGCGTAAAAAAACCTGCGCTGCTCCTTTTCGCCGCTTGTGTTTCAGTTTATGCATTGTACGTCTCTCCGTGTAGTGACAGCACGCTTCGTGATAGCTAAAATGCTAACATTTGTTGTGAGCCAGCGTGTCGGTCAAGTTGCAAGGTTACGTAACTAACCCTACTAAGTGTACTGATTAAGAGCCTAAACTTAACTAACAAATTTCATATTTAATAAAGAACTAAGCTAACTAAACTAGCGATATCATTAACTAAACTTGCTGATACCGACCTTTAACTGAACTAAATCGTAACGAATCTAACAAAGCTAGCTAGCTAACTAAACTAAGCTGATCGATTAAACTAACTTAACTAAACAACTAATTTATCTAACCGAAAACTAACACCTGCCTAACTAAAGTAGTTCAACTAACCAAACAAATAAGTAATTACTAAACTACTTATCGAACAAACAACTAGGTAAACTAACCTAACTTACTAATCTAAGAACTATATTAACTAAACTCAATAACTAACGTAACCAACTACAGTAACAACACTATAGCTGAACTAATAAGCTTATTACATAATACACTAAGTTAACTAAATAAATAAGGTAACTAACAAAACCGAACTAGTTACCTAACTAGCAAACTAAAACTATGTTTAAACTAAAGACATTACCTAATCAAACTAAGAAAGCTAACCAACCAATCAACTGAGTTGACTCAAAAAATATTATTCACTAACCAAATACCCTACCTAACTATAATAATTAAGCAAATATAATTAATTTACCAACTAAACTAACTGATCAACCAATAACTTGCTGAACAAGCTAACCAAATATAACTGACTTATCTCAATTACTAGACAAAATGCAAAGACAGCCGACCAAAACAGTTTGTGCGAGGAAGGCTACTACGGGGGATGGGGCCATGTCAATCATACAACGGTGCCGTTTAAAACTCGAGCACGAACGCATCGCACGATAAATAATTTTTCCATAATTTCCCGTTGCATGTTCACTGCATGTGCAAGCATGCTGAAATAAATGTTGTATAGGCGCCTTCCCTCGTGAAAGATTTGCATGATCGCGCAGCCCGGCCATCTGACGCGGCTGATTGTTCCATGACGATGATTTATTGGCATCCCCTTTGAAACGGGGCAGTGACAAATAGTCGCCTACCTGCTTGATTTAATTAATCAGGTATGCTATACATGCTTTTCATTCTAGCATTCTTGTATACGTCTCCTTAATCTATTTTTTCTTCCTCAAAAGCTCTCCGTCTACCTTGCACTGCTACCTATGATAGCAACAGATCCGATGGTATCAATCTCTTCCCTACTTTTTTCACATCGATACTGTAAACGATACTCGACTGCTGCATGACCAATTGACGTTTCCGTCAACTTTAAATTCAAGCGTTTCTGGAAGGGGTACATTACGGGTCTCACTGGGTGAATCCCTTCGCACTCCATTACCCACTGAACATACATTGGTCTAGAAGCCGTCTTCAAGACGTCTTGACAAGATAAGCAAGACGTCTTCAAAACCATTTTAAACGTTGACAGGACGTCTTGGAGACGTTCTGGCAAGATATTAAGACTTCTTGAAGACATCTTACCAAGATTTTGTCGGACGTCTTAAAACGTTCTGTAGCCGTCTCTAAGACCGTCTAATGCACCGCCAAATTTGGGATATCAGACGTCTTGCAAGACATCTGGTAGACGTCTTAAAGACGGCTAGAAAGCGTCTTGCAAGACATCTTGCGAACGTTTTGAAAACGGCTACAAAACGTTCTGCTGGACGTTTTGAGGATGTCTTGAAAACGTTTTTAAATGCTTTGAACATCTACTTGCCAACTAAGGCATGACCTTTTCTAGCCGTTCGTATTTAGCTAATTAAGCCCTAAATTGTTTTACAGTATTTACAAAAGATAGTGAGTGTAAATATACTTAGTCTAAAGTGCACAGGACGTGAAATCTGAACACGACGTAGGTTATTTCAACACAATGTATTCCATAAAGTTACCAAGTCTTCCCGTTGTGGAAAAAAAGTGAAGAAACAAATAAGGAATAAACACGGTGACTGTCAATATATACATACTATATTAAGTACAACGGATTTGAACTCTCTAAACTTTAGTTCAACACGTAATCTATTGTGAGCTAGGGGAAGCACTAGCATACTTTAGTCTCTAGAAGCTGAAATTACATCATATTACAATCGAGATGGTCTGTCTCCTTCCGATGTCAACTATCCAACGAAATGTTGCGTAGCTTCAGTGATCTTGCTAGACACAGCATACATTGCTCATTATGGTCCGGGAAGACCCAATATAATTTTACTTACGTTGTCAACACTGATCTAGATTTGCAGATGGAATAATATCAAAGACTCCTGCAACACTATTACAGAATTTTTCCTTGCATGGATGTTTGGCACACTCAAGAATTTAGATACACCAAACACCCTTCCATTATAGCATTAATTATAAAGGAATTGAGTGTCTCCTTGTTATCTGCTACATAGAGAAATCAATTAGGATGTTCGTATTCTTTGCAATATTGAAAAAAGGTTGGCTTCACCGACAGTACCAATCCCTATGGCCCATTTCTTACAACCTACCATAGCAACACTGAAACATTGGCAAAGCCACAAAAGCGATAAACACGTGTCAAAGCCACGTAGGCTTAACATAAAGCAAGATTGTTCACACAAATGAATTGCTAAAGTGGTCAATGGTTTGAAAGAATTTTTAATAAATCAGTAACATGCCACTACATAAGCAAAATGTTTCTAATGCACTTCCTAGAGTTTTGCATTGTGGCTGTCTGTTATAATTGGTCACTTCACAATTCAGGGAACTGGCTTAGACATTTCCACAGGCTGATGATGCACCCGCAGATAATTTAGCGCGTTCTAATGATGCTTGGCCTCAGATTTTGCACCTGCAATTAGAAGGTAAGACATAAGATTACCAAATATTTTACAGTGAAACTTCGTTAAAGCGAAACAGGATATAACAAATTACTGTATACAACAAAATGACGTTCCCGCTGAAATCACCGAAGAGATGAATGTTTTTATAACCTCGTTTCAACGAAGTAAAATTATCCTGCCAATAGATACACCAAACTTCAGTTTTCTCCGAAAAAAGAAATGCCCGACCCTTGCAGGCTCACTTCTGCTTTCCGCAGGGTAGAGCACACATTCCTTGCCGATGTTTAAAACGTTTACGTATTTGCGTTGAATCCACCGTTCAACACTGGTCCTTGTCACCACTACGCGTAGGTGCGCATAAGCAGACTCTAGATCGCCGTGACAATTCCTCTCACTGCGGCACCGCGCAGGCTAGTTAGTGCAGCTATAGGCGAGGCCTCAGAGATTGCGCCGGTGCAATTTCAGAGGCCACGCCTCCCTGTGTGTACCACGTGCTGCTCGCACATGACGAGCATTGTTGGTGTCGCAGCGTGCAACCTATTCAACCGTCACCGTTTCAGCGGTTTCGCGATGCTGGAGACGACCCAAATAAAAGCGGTAACGAAAGATCATCACATTGAAACAGAAGGCAGCTATCGTAAAGGCAATCGTGTCAGATGCTAAGAAGTGGTGTGTTAAGGACACCGAAGTTTCTTTTGCTGTTTTATCAGAAGTTCAGCGAGCACGTGGCCATGTAGTGGTTCTGCTGGCCGAAAAGCCGTCTTCTTCTATACAAGTTGAAATTTGTGCGCGACATTGCGCATGTATTGCAGTGAACGGCAGTAATGAATATAATGACGTAATTTTGGCTCCCCCTTGGGCTTCGCTATAAGAAGATTTTATTGCATATGACTGGTAAGAGTTCCGACTCATTTATACCGCAGCCTTGTTTGGAAACACTAACTGTTAGAAATCCGACCTAGGTATCTTCCGTATGCAGATGCAACAATGCCATCGCTGCGATTCGGCCTTATCTGTAGCCCCGGTAGCAAGCTCCCGATATACTACCGTGAAATCCGGATTCTTGGCGATAACAACATCCTTGTCCAAGAAGGCCAGTGCCATGGTTGGAGGTTGCCACGTCATCCACAACTACATCGCAAGCGACATTTTTCGTTTTCAAATCATACACATGCTGCAAGCCCTTTTTCGAAATTGCATCTTTTGTTGATTTAAATGTAGTAGCAGTTTGCGCCGAAAAACAATTCTACACCGTGTCCTTCACATGTACCAGTTCCTGATGCAACGTGCAGGCAGGAACATATATGCGCCGCGCGTCATAGGTTTTCAGAAAACGTGACAAGGCCTCCTCTTGGGACATGTTGAATGGCAGCGTCGACTCAAGGACGCGCGGCCAAGCGAGGTCACTGGTCAACTTGAACGATGTTCTACGCAACGAATGAAACACTTCCGGGGTAACCGCACTCAGAATGTTCGCGACGTAATTTGAGCCAGGCGCGTAGCCCGGATATTTTTTTCAGGGGTGGGGTTGGGGGAGCTAAAGCACTGCGATCGTCCTGACTGTGGTGCTTCGTTCTTTTAAGCTCCCAGGCGTCGGAGAAGCGTTGAGACGCGAATGCCCATAATAGCCGCACGTTCGAAGGATACGCGCCTTTGTTAATATAGGCGACGTGCCAGGCACAAAAGGGAGCAGGGCGCCGGCCGTAAAGAAATAGACAAAATTTGGAGAGGGGGAGGGGCGGAAGCCCGGTCACCCACCCCCACCTGATACGCCACTGCCCTGAGCGTTCTGATTTAGAGCAAATTTGCCGGGATCGCCGTAAAATTTTTATTTAAAATCCTCGCGACCAGATTTCTGACAATGACTTGCACAGATTACGTCCGAGTGAGCATAACCGGAAATGTTCATTCGTTCCATGAAATATCGCTGAGGCCTGCCCCATTGCCCGCCACGCGCGCCCTCGAGCTCGCACGACCCTCGCCTATGTCACTTGAGTGAGCAAGGCCATCGCAATTGTTCTGAAACCCTATGAAGTCAATGTCCCACGTTTAGGCCCGCTAGTTGCAGCATGAACAGGCAGATGTGAAGATTCAGAAGATATGTTCCAAGCATTGTATACAGAACAGCCTGCGCGAATCGCGACTATCTTTACATCAGCGAAAGCAGTCTCTCTGAAACCGCTTGAAGCAAGAAATTATGTCAAAGAGATGAATTAGAAATGAATCAGAAGTGAAGAAACAATGTCGTTTACATTGCAGTTGCGGAGCACGTGGCAGGCTGAATATGCCACCGACGAGAAAAGGCTTCTATCATTGCTAAAGAAACTGGATTTGAAAAGAGTTTCCCGAATACCTTGCTATCCAGACTACAGAAAACTGCAGAAAAAAAAAAAAACGCTGTATCGCAACGATGGCAATATCCTGCCTGCAGACGCAGAATGCCGTCGTTTCGAGCAGTTCGTGTTTTGATCAAGGCTTCCGTACGTCAAATTCTTATTAGCACTTTTTGATCGGCGTCCTTTGTTTTGTTTTTTTTTCTTCTTGTAACATGAACTCCAGAACCAAGAGAAAACATAAGCCAGATGCAGCATTGAATTTGAACTGATTATCCTAGCTGTTGCAAAGTATGCAAGTCAATGTGAGCAAAATTCTACGTATTAATCATTCTTGTGGTTTAAATTAGGACTGATAGATTTGTCAATAACCAAGTGAAGAAGCATAAAAAAAATTCGGTCGAAACTAGCAGTTAATGAGGACACAAAAATGCATATGCCGCACATACAGGCCACACTTAGAATTTATTTATTTAAAAGCGCAAACGATTTGACATTGCATCCGTGTGGTATTCTTAAGGCCAACATCTTGTTCTGTCATTACTGAGGCCTCAATGGCGTATTCACTTTCTTCTGTCATCCTCGCCTCAGTGGTAAGCTCAACCTACTTAGCGGTTGGTTCAGCTTACCGGTAACAACATACTCAATTAAAATGACAATTACATGACAAGCGCCATAGGCTAGTCATATCACTACTTCAAACCATTACGTTATTAAGCACCTGGAATAGCATGTCAGGCGAATAGCCAGGCTACCATCTCCAGCATTTCATTAAACAATGTTTCTCTCTCTCTATGTGACACAGAAAGCAGATTAATAACGTAATGGTTTGAGGCATGTGATATGACTGGACCATTGCACTTGCCTAAGTGCTATCTGCCACATATGCAATGTTTTTTTTTTTTAATTTGGATCAGTTAAAAAAAATAAAACCTTGTAGAATGAGAACATACGGTATGTTCTCATTCTACATGGTCCTTTTTATTTCAGCTGAACTAAATTTTAAGAACATGTGGCAGACAGCACAATTGTGCTGTCCAAATTGTTCTAAATTACTCGATGAGGTGGCCTATTACTTCTACGAAAAATCAAAACTTTTAATTGAACAATTGACAGTTACAATAAAGAACTTTTATTGATTACCTCACTGCACATATTTTAATCGTAGCTAGTGATTATGCCAGGCATATCGACTTGGAACAAATTCTGAGGATGGCAACGGTTTCGATATATGCAGTATCAAACTTGCAGTAAAAATGCACAGTTTTTAAACTTAATTTTTAAGAAAAGGCTGATTCATACATTGAAGCACACACTAACTGGAACGCCAATGCATTTCGGTGGACACATTCAAAATTATTATATCGAAACTAGCGTAGTCCTCAAATCTCGTTTTAAGTCGATATGCATTTCATACCCACTAACTACAATGCGTAGATTAAAATATGTGCTGTTGTTTATTAGCGCAATTAAGTAAATTATTCGAAAAGCATATTGATTTCTCGTAACGTAATGGCCGCCTTATCGAGTAATTTTGATCAAGGGTTATAATTGTGCTATCTGCCACAGGCATTTTTTTTAAATTGTTGCCGCTAAAAAAAAGACACCATGTATATGAACACATAATCCGCTCTGGAACAATAATGCGGCCTGACTTGTAAACTATATTTCCGCATGTCTATGGAACAATAGGAATAAGAAATGACCTTTTCAGCGGTGCAAATAATTAGTCTTGCGATAACAAAGGCCCATCGTTGTGCGCATCACAGGAAACCACTCTCTCATGCATCGGTCTGTTTACCAGCGCTTCAGCTTGCTGATACAACGCTGCAAGTGTCTAAGTTTGCTCAACGCTTGACGCTACGCGCGAGTAGATTATGAGTTGAGGTTATAACTTGCAGCACAAACGCCGATGCGAATTAATTTAAGCCACGCACAGTTACTGGGTTAAATTGATAGTGCGAAAGAAAATTATGCGCAAAACGGCGTGTTCCTGAGTCAGCATCCATGAGCAGGCACCCACAAAGTCGCAAAATTTTAGAAGTGCCAACCAGCAATCAATAGATTCGAAACGTGGGTCACTGTAGCTCGACCGAATGCATATTACAAGTTACATTACCGTCACTAAACGGAAATCAAAATAATAAAACAGGTGGCCCACACGCAAACAGTACAATACGAGTTGAAACGTAACACATTGCAAGCAAGCGCAGTAACACGCAACAGCAAGCGCGCGATTTTACGCAAGAACAATGGGGATCAAGATTCCAGGCGGGAATATTTTTGAACGGCGCTACCGCGCCAGCCAGGAATTGAATAACAATAAACATGCCAAACAAATTATGTCGGCTACGCAAGTTTGCCTGATCGCGTTCGTGATCGCCAACAATGCGGGAATGGTGGGCCACTATAAGAGGAAGCAGCGTTTTGTATCGCCAAACGAGCGACGCTAGTTGAAGCCCTAAAGTTTCGGCATGCCTACAGCAGCAGCTGCGATAAACCTGTCATGAGTATTTGACTCTCCTTAACGTTCAAAAATTATGGGGTTTTACGCGCCAGTACCACGATCTGCATTATGAGGCACGCCAAAGTGAGGAATTGCGGAATAATTTATACCACCTGGGAATCGTTAGCGTGCACCTAAATCTAAGTACACGGGTGTTTTAGCATTTCGCCCCCACAGGGACACTAACTGTCCCGAACGCATTCCACGGACCATGGATGACTGCAATATAATAAGGAATTAAATTTGTCAGTGCAGCGCTATATCTCGCACGTTGTCAGGATCATCGAGGAAAACACGAAAACGCGTCATGAAAGTTATTCACAAATGGATATTCGCAAGCATTATTTGATCTGTGACAAACATGTATCAACGTTTAATTCAAGACAGCGGCAAGCTCACAGTACACTTTTCGAACGCATCGAGCAAACGTGGCATGCCCATACAAAGGGCATTTGGGGGTAACAATTCTCAGAAATAAGGCACTTTCGTGCGGTACTCACTTTTTTTGTCCGTATCGACGAGGCAGGATCCGCTTTCCGAGTCAAAGAAGCGACGCCGCGTACTCCGAGGGTCAGCAACGGTCCTTGGTTAACGCATCGTAGACACAAAATGGAGAGCACGCTCTGCTAGTTTTCAAAGAGAAAAATAGTTGCAGTGGCTTAGCTCGGCTATGCCAGGATATACGTAGCGTTAGCAAAGGTTCAGCTGATTATTCTTAGCTTTCCTGGTTGTCTCCTACGCTCAACCGCTAATTGCCAGGCAACTACTTCGGGATCCGATGAGTCAAGCTTCTCCGTTCTTCTGCGCTGTTGAGCAGCATTTGCGCTCTCCTTCTCCATGGCTATACCACACTGGCAAACGCCAGTCAGAAGCGCAGCGGCTCCAGCGCAGTGTCAGACGGCGACTGCACAGCGAGCGAGCGCCGGCGCCAGTGCGTCTACCACGGCTACGACGTCACTCCTCTGGAATGCGCAGACCGGCGGCGGTGAGTCGCGCGCGGCGGCGGCGGAGTGAGCGAGAGGTGCCGGCTCCGGTGCGCAAGCCGTGTGACATCACTGATCCTTGCATGCGCAGCACGGCTCTTTATGTGCCGCGCGAAACGGGCTTGGCTAGGCCAGTGTAGCTAACGCTACAAAATAAGGACGAGAACCGACTTGCCCGAGCAACCGGCGCCGCTTCCCGCCGTGAAAGATGTGAAAGGGGAAAGATTCGAAGGGCAGGTCGTGAGAGAGAACGGCAAAGTGAGGTTGGAGGCGTCGAGAGAGAGTGGTTGTGAAGAGGCAACGGCGCTATGCAGCCAGGGCCGTCGGGCATGGGGGGAGGTAGAAAATTCCAATCTCATCCTCCTTCCATGTCTGCCAGTCACGGCGCCGTTAGCCTTTCGTTAGCATGGAGAAAGGAAACTCCGGTAACGCGCTCGTGTAGAGCGCGCGCACTGAAATGCGCAATGCTTGCAGCGTTAGCTCCGGATAGTTAGGAATGGTGAAATCGACATTCTCAGGAATCGCTACACCGATTTCGATGACGTTTTTTGCATTTAAAATAAAATGTAAAATCAAGTATGGGCTGGAAGCAGATGTTGATTTAATGTCGGCGCTGTCTTTCGAAAGAGTCTCGAAAATTCGAAAGTGTCAAGTTTAAAACTCTGCGACATAGCAATACTAAACGATATCGCAATTTTGTAATGCGCACCTAAGAAGACGTCCAAAGCAGACAGAGTAGATTCAGTATACGCGGCTCTGAAAGATACCGCGAATTATCGAAGGTGTTTTATGTTGGGCAAAGCCCTTGTAAACGTTGTGAGAAGTGCACGTGGACTGTATACAAACTTCCTTCGAAAGCAAATTTGCCCGCCTTAAGCGCTCCAATCTAGGTAGACGCTGGCATGCGTTTGCTTCATGTTTTTTTTTCTTCGTGAAATACGTATAGACGCTACGACCAGACGTACAGCGCAGCCAATGGAATTGTACACCTTACAGGATGGTAATATGACAAACCAAAGGAAAGGCAGTGCATGTACATGTTTTTAAGTACAGACTGCGTGGCCAGTATGGGTGCTAAATATATAACAACCGTATAAAGCAGCGGAAAGAACTGAAATTCATATTGTATACATATACCTGGATAAGGATCCGCACAGATATCTTCGAGACGTTTTTACAAATCGTTTTGTAGCCGTCTTAGCAAGATGATAGCTTAAAACAAGACACCTTCAAGCCGTCCCTCGCAAGACATCTTCAAGACGTACATATAAAGACGTCTTGTAGCCATCTTGAATAGTTGTAGACGTTCTAGTTCATTTTGGCTGGTCCAAGACGGCTACAAAACGTCTTGTGTTCAGTGGGTTAGGATGTCCTGAGTGGTCTCCGGATTTTTTTTGCTCCGACATGTTTTTGTCCTTAGGTAACCAGCTCGAGCCTCAAATAGCAAGGCACTGCCCTTTGTGTTATCGTGCAGATTTTCCCTTCTAAATTATTTCTTCCCATTCTTGTAAATATCCATGGTCTTTTTGTTTCAATTCGTTGCATCGAATTCGCTGCCTCTGTCTCTACCACTTTCTTTCGATGACTCCTGGTTGTCTACTTACAATTTCAATTACCCTGTACTTGGTTGTCAACTTTCTTGACCACTTCCTCCATTGTGTGTCCACGCTTTTCAGGTACAGATACTTGTTCGCTTTAGCCGGCCATTTATTTTGATCCATGTTCCCTGAGGAATACCGCCAGGGGGCCGAGGAGCACAGTCGTACCTCACATGGGCTCCTGATTTTTCGCTATTTTGTGTGGAACATTGCTTGGACACTCTGCGAATTTGGTAACCTCGGATTCCTAAAGTTGCAAGGCATCGTTTGACGCCAGGCACGACGCAGTGAGTAGACCTTCACTCGAATAATCGAGCTGTGAACATTCTGTGACCGTGCGCTGTGAACATTCTGTGACCGTGGCGCGAGCGGGAGACCAGCGGCTCGCGCCTGCAGGCCCACGGTGCTCGCACAGTAGGAGTAAATCACGCAGAACCAGCGTCTGAGGCGAAACGCCCACGCTTTTCTGGAAACACAGATGGCGAACGCTTTACAAGAAGAGCCGACTACGGCGCGAATGGAGTTGACCGGGGCTAACTCTGATACCATACCACAGTGGACATACGTCGCCAATAGCGGCAAAACGACGGGTAAAGCCCACATCGAGTGGTTACAAGTTGGTCGCAAAGGCAGATCAGCCAAAGAAGACAATGAATCCACCGAAAAAAGAGCTATCGAAGTCCTGAACCCAGACCCCAAACCTCAAGCACAACAACCACTGCCACAGCGTCAACGCATACTGAGGATGCGACCCTTTCCTACTGACGACTTCAAAATCGTCTTCCGCCCTCAAGCAGGACTTGACCTCTCGAAACATACACTCATCGCAGTGACACATGCCATCGGAAGATCCAGTGGTTTGGTCCATCAAGACTTCCACGATAATGTCCGTATACAAGTGCAAACACTAGAGAATGTGATCATCGCGAGCACGGCAAGTACGGAACGAGCTTCCAAACTGCAGCATATCAACGCCATACAACTCGGCGGAACCGTCTATCAAGTAAATCCCCACATTCGACACCCAGACGATGTGCGCCGTGGAGTGATATACGGCCTTGAACCGGGTACAAGTCCCGCGGAGATTGTTACCGGCCTTCGAGTGGACTCAAGATACACGGTTCTCGGCGCACGCATGCTAGGATCTTCAACAGCCGCGGTTATCACCTTCGACGGACAGCACGTCCCTTATTACGTAACGTACCAGAGCGGTGACTACAGATGCAAGCCCTACCGAAAATCCGTCCAATACTGCAGAACCTGTGGCACCATCGGACACCGACAGGATATCTGTCCTCAGCCAAGGGCCAAGTTCTGCTACACATGCGGGCGCGATGGGGTCACGGAAGAACATGACTGTCACCCGAAGTGCAAGATTTGCGGCGGAGACCATGAAACGGCAGGCAAGGAATGCAAGAAGAAACTCCGTAACAACCCGCCCCCCTACCAAGTAAGAAGACAGCAGCTTGATAACGCTCGCGCCCGAGAGAATCACTGGAGCTCAAGCACCGAAGACTTCCCCGCGCTGGTTACCACCTCGGACAGCTCACAGGGGCCCTCGCCTCAACAAAGACCTGGCCGTAGACGCTCTCCATCCTAAGATCGCGCTCTACATCCCGCTCTTGGTCACGGTCTCGCTCCGTTAGGCGAATCACTTACGTCGCCGCGGCGAACGGAAGCAGTGCCTCGAATTCCTCACGCAACACTAGCAGTTCGGACGAGACAGCGACTATACGGACCCTCGAACATAAAGTACAGGATCTACAGAGGACGATACAACAACAACCGGTAGCCGAGTGCAACACGCCAGAACTCGAGGACAGAGTAGCGAAGAGAGTAGATGAAAGCATACTAAAACAGGTGGAAACCAGAATAATGAAGCGGGTAGACGAACGGCTGCAAGCATATGAAGCGAAGATTCTCGACCTTGTTGAACGACGCCTTCAAGTCTTCGAGGAAACCCTCACTACGAAGCTTCTCGCATCAGCAGACAGAACCATACAGACAGTGATAACTAAAATCATGGAAAAGGTAGAGCCACTAACCCGTACGGTCACCACACTCGACGCCAAACTGGATGACTTCATGGCACAACAACACAACTTCATGACCTATGCTTACAAGAATTTCGAGACTCATGAACAGCTGGCGGAGCAGTTCGGAACCAAACGCAAAGGACGGAAGACAGTGCGAGTGGAATCCGCAGAGGATTCTAGCTCGACACCACCAAACCACCTACTCCAGGTGGAGGACAACCACCAACATGGCGGCTCTCAAACGTAGACACACCGAGTCGCTTCCCACCCTCCGCATTTGGCACTGGAATTGCAGATCCTATAGACCCCGCTCGGCCAACCTGCAAGAATATCTCAAAACAAACAATCCTGATATAATCGCGTTACAGGAAACCAACACCAAGAAAATAAAGCTCCCCGGCTACACCACTATGGCACATACTTCCCGCACCACAATTCTTGTCAAGAAGACACTAACCGCACAGCCGCACGAAATTGAAGACACTGAAATCGAACACCATAGTGGAGGTGTTGCCGACAAGCAAGAATCAACAGAGCCTATACCTGGTCAACCTCTACAGCCCACCGCGAGAGCAGCTACTCCACTACGACCACTTCGTCCGGGAGCTTCGCAAGAGCGTTAACGGTAACCGGCTTGTTGTAGTAGGGGACTTTAACGCCCTACACGCGGCCTGGGGCTACCCCAATACCACCAAGAAAGGGGCACGGGTTCCACGGGTTCACGACACCGCACAACAGCACGGCCTTACGCTATGGAATGACCTGCTCCAACCAACACGAGTGGACAACAGCGTGTCGAGGGACACCAATCCTGATCTCACGTTCACCCGAGACGTGCGAAAGGCCACGTGTACCCGACTCCCAGACACGCTAGGGAGCGATCACCACATAATTCAAATCGAGGTTGAACATTCTCACCGCGCGCCCAAGACAGGAAAGGCGCGACTCACTGACTGGAACGCGTATAGGAATGAGCTTGACGACGTTTCGGGCATTGAAGACATTGAAGCTTGGCTAAACGGTATCATGGGTGCGGCTGACGGCCACACTAGGACGATTCATCTAGATGAGGACAATCCAGCGCTCGATAATAACCTACTGCACTTATGGGAGGCTCGGCGATCGCTTCTCAAACGATGGCGACGGCAAAAGCTCAACCGCAAGCTCCAGCGCCGAATTGCCCTACTAAGCACGCAGGCACAGGAGTACGCTGAACAGCTAGCGAGCCAGAACTGGCGATCCTTCTGCGACCAACTTCAAGGGACGCTCAGCACAAAGAAAACTTGGCATATACTTCGAGCCCTGGTCGACGACACCCACACCAAAACCCAACAAAGACGTACAATTCACCGGCTAATCCACAACTATGGCGGCACAGAGGATCAGCTTCTCCAAGAACTTTAGACGAAGCTACACGGCACAGCTAACCCGCACACCACTGCCACCAACCTTTCCACCACCAGGGAGTACGAAGGAGCGTCGAACGAAGAGCTAGATCGGCCTTTCACACAGGCAGAGTTACAGGCGGCCCTCTCTAGATTAACACGCAATACGAGCCCGGGCAAAGACAGAGTCACCAACAAGCACCTTCAACAGCTACCCCCTCAGGCGTTGGCGGCTCTCCTTCAGTACTATAACGACTGCTGGATTAAGGGCGAGCTACCAACAGCCTGGAAACACTCGGAGGTAACCATGGTACCCAAGCCGAACAAACCCATCTCCATCGCAAATATCCGCCCCATCTCCCTTACGCCCTGCGCCGGGAAACTATTTGAACACATGGTCAACGAGCGGCTCACCACACATCTCGAGGACAACGATCGCTATCCACACACCATGTTCGGCTTCCGCCAGATGCTCTCCACGCAGGACGTCCTCTTCCAGCTAAAGGAAGTTACTGTTGACCATTTGAGCAAACACAGCAAGTCATCCATTCTAGCTCTAGACGTAAAGGGCGCCTTCGATAACGTGAGCCATGAAGCCATTCTCCGTAACCTAGAAGATATCGGCTGCGGTGCCAAAACATACGCCTACATACGCGCTTTCCTCACCAACCGTACGGCCACGGTGGGAATTGCCAATCTCCGGAGCAAGACATTTCACCTACCTAACAGGGGTACGCCGCAGGGTTCGGTAATCTCGCCACTCCTCTTCAACGTGGCACTCCTCAAGCTTCCCCGCCTCCTAGATACCGTCCCAGGGATATTTCATGCTCTATATGCAGATGATATAACACTGTGGATGAGAGGCGCGAGCACGGGTGAACAGGAGGACCGTCTTCAGGAGGCGGTCAACATCATCGAACGGTACCTGAACACCTGCGGCCTCCCCTGTGCCCCGGATAAATCCGAGCTATTAGTACTCGCGGCACGCACCCGGGGCCGGCCCCCAAGCCACGACGCACCGGACCCACAAGTCCTTCTTCAGGGAGTCCCGATACCGATGGTCGACTGACTTCGAATCCTCGGACTCCATATACACAAGGACGGGTCCGGCTCCGCCACACTCCCTAGACTACAGAACACTGTCGCACAGCTGACTCATCTGATACGACGGGTGGCAAATCGCCGCAATGGCCTCAAAGAGCACGACACCTTGCGAATGGTACAAGCGCTCCTTTACAGCCGCATTACATACGGAACTCCTTACCTCAACCTGAAGACAGCCGAGAAACAAAAGCTAAACCTCCTAATACGCTCATCGAGGCCACGAAGCTCGCCCTCGGACTGCCAACAACCGCCTCCACTGACCGATTGCTTCGCATGGGAGTTCACAACTCCTGGGAAGAACTCGCGGAAGCGCACCTCATCAACCAGATCGAGAGACTCAAGCTCACAACCACAGGCCTAGCAGTCCTCCGACGCACAGGATACGCAAACAACCTAGAACTTGATGGCGAACGTAAGGAAAAGATCATGTCGAAGCTCCGAGATTGTCTACAAGTTCATCAGATCCCTCGGAACATGCATCCAGAACACCATCGAGGCAGACGGCTCGCCAGGCTAAACGCCATCAGACACAAGCACCGCAACGACCCGCAGGCGCGCTACGTGGACGCAGCCAAGTATCCGGGTCGAAACGCCTTCGCCATCAGCGTCACAGACTACAGGGGAACGACACTGGCGTTGGCGACAATTCTCGCCAAACGCGCGGACACAGCAGAGGAGGCCGCTATAGCACTCGCCACCCATACAAGCAAGGATGCCATAGCGGTCTTCACCGACTCTCAAACAGCGGCACGCAACTACATGAAGGGCAGGATCTCCGTCAAAGCGATAAACATACTGAAACGTGGCGACACTCCTCCCACCTACACCTGCATCATGTGGGTTCCGGGACATGAGGGACTCGAGGGGAATGAAGCGGCACACACCGCGGCCCACGCAAGCGTCAACCGGGCCTCCCCGCACGAGATTTTCGACATGTCCCACCCACCCAAATCAGCGGAGGAAACGGAAACAATACCGCTAACTTATCAAGCACTACTGCAGCACTATCGGCTTGGACGCAGGGTATACCCCCCACCACATTCAAAACTAACGAGAAACGAAGGCACCGACTACAGGCGACTCCAGAGCAATACCTTCACCCACGGAAGCTTACTGCATCATTTCCACCCGACGCTATACAGCTACACCTGTCCACACTGCAACGTGCCAGACAGTTCGCGCTGGTCGACCAGCGCGAATTCGTCGCCCGGGCCCGGAGGGCGACCCAAGCCAGAGGGTTCTTGGAATAAGTGACCCTCCCACCTCGACTGCCAACTAACTCACTGTTTCAAATAAAGGTTTATTCATTCATTCATTCATTCATTGATTCATTCATTCATTCATTCATTCATTCATTCATTCATTCATTCATTCATTCATTCACGTTCCCTGAGCCTTTCTTCAAAAAATAATCTTGCTCACCGCTTCTCTCACTTGAAAAGAGGCCCAACCCACGTCACCCTGCAATGCCTCATTTATGGTTTTACCGTGGGCCCCCAAAGCCAGCCGGCCTGGTTAACTTCCAACCCCTCCTACTTAAACCGGCGCCTCTGGTGCCACCTTGTGTCCCTACATGAAACGTTCGGAATTCTTCAGCTCTTGTAGGGGGCAGCCATCTTGTTCTGGGGACTGCGGGAACACGCAAACGCGCGAGAAAGATACCAACAGCGCATGCGTCAAGGGCATACAGAGTGGTATCCTTATCACTGGTTTGCCTGTAAACTGCAGTCCCCAGAACAAGATGGCTGTCCCCTATAAGAGCTGCAAAAATCTGGTCTATAGAAGGGCGCTGATATGTTTTAAAGAGAGAGGAACGATTATTTTTTGTTTTTGACTTTGCGTTTCATTTGCATGTCACACTTGCGTGTTTGCTTGTTAGGCGTAGGAATGGCTATACATGCCGTGTAGTCTAGATTTCCGATGTTTTGCGTTCTGGCCTGTGTAAAGGAACATTTCTGATGGCTCTTTCCGGTGTTGTGCACACCACCGCGAGACTATAGGTTGTTTACGGCAATAATTCCCAATACTTTGATATCTGATGCATTAGCAAAGTTAGTCATTTATTAACGTATTTGAAAACAAACCACCGTATACCTTGACTGTTAAAATGGATGTCAACATTTCTAGTGATGCATACATCATCGCTATATGCCGAACACACGAGGAACAGTCCCCACTCAAACAAGCTCAGACCCGCAAGAGCAGCGACGGCTCTCTCTCTTGCTTCAATTATGTAGCAACAGGACCAGCTTTCGACGTTTGCGGAATAGATCGTCGTTGCAGCTGAGCGCTGTCGAAATGTGAAAGCAAGCTGAAAGTCGGGCAGAGGACGCTCGCGAGATAAAGTGTCATACAAAGCTACCGCAGAGCTGAGGAACACGAGCAAATGAACGCGTTCAACTAGTACGGTGACCGCAGTCAGCCAAGCAGTTAAGCAGAAAACACGGAGGGGCTCTTGGCTCGGAAATGTTATTGCAGGTTCCACGTGCTACGTGTCCGGCGTCGTGTTACACGCAAAAAAAAACTGTATACGAGAAGTCAGAGCAAGACCGCTGAATTAATGCCGTGGAGAGGTACGATTGAATAAAGCACTACCAGTTGACTAGCTTTCCATCTCCTAGCGTTCCTGTTATTATGGCACGTATACGATTGTATACGTATACAATTTACGTATACAATTAGACGTATACGTAACCTCCTTGTATACGTATACGTATACAAGGAGGTTTAGAAGAATCCTTGGGCACGTATTACGATTTCCAATGGCGTGCCTACAGTCTTTGTACGTTCATATCGAGCAATGCGACAGCTTTGCATTTCGTGTTCAGCGCCACAGACGGTTGTCCTCGGAGATGGTGAAACACCAGCGCGTGAAATACACTGGACACAAAACGCTAGACAAGGGCGTTTAAAAATGAAAGCTCGTCCGTTTCGCATCCTTCCCACCCGGCGTCTTTCACGCAATGCTGCTTCGAAGCATCGAGCCAATCATCCCGTAATCTCGCGAGCGTACAGTGCAGATAGCGCACAGGTGATGCATCGAATGAAAATAGGGAGAGAAATGCTTGTACTCAAACGTTCTCTGACAAAATTATTGCTTTCATTACTAACGATTATCAATAATAATATACATAGCTAAACGCACTGTAAAGCGTCCGCGTCGCGGGCGTCTCATAATCGAAGACCATTGCGCAACAAATGGGCGCGTTCTCGCAGTCAGGGTTCCTCGATGCCTTCGGGACGCCCGGAAGTCTTGCGTCTCTCACGCGGCGACACACTAGATTGTGACGATCTCACGGGCGTCCTTCGACTTCCTGCGACCATGCCTGTCATGTGAGGGGGGAGTCATCGGCGCCATGGGTGACAGGGACGCCTGGATGACCGCCTTGCGTTCAGTCTCGCTCATCGATGCCCTCGGCTGCTGCTGTTTGCTCTTCTCCACGAAGGACTCCGGCAACGACTGAATGGCCATCACGCTCAGCAGCACGAAGAGCATCATTATGAGGCTGATGGCGGCGTCGCCTTCGCTGCCGGCCACTTGCGAGAGAGTGACGACCGCCAGCACTCCGAGGCGCCCGAACGCGTACGCGATGCACAGGCCCAGGCTCCGGCTGATTGTGGGAAACACGTCGGCCGTGTAGCCGTAGTTGAGGCTGAGTGCCGCCGAAGAGACGCTCTCCACGACCGCCTCCATCAAGGTGCCCTAGCGAGTCGGCGTCGAGCAGCAGCAGCACGCTAGCCTTGAGCGCCGTGAGGAGACAGAGTACGGCGAGCAAAACGGTGAGCGTCTCGCGCTGGCCGTGACTGTGCAGAATGCGCCACACAACGTAGTAGAGCCCGGCTTGCGTGGCGGCTTGCACGCAGTGCCACAGGTTGTTGCTGCTGACGGCGCGGAGTACGTGTCCGTAGTAAGTGAAGTTGACGCTGAACCACGACAGGAGCACGGCCACCATGCGCCGCCGAAACAGGACCGACTGGATGTAACCTTCGGCCATGGTCGTCATGGTGGTGGCGGCCGTCCGTTCGCTTTTCGATATCTGCTTCCTGAGGGCATTCAACGTGGCGCTCGCCTTGTCTAAGTCTACGCCGTTGACAGTGGCAGCCAGCAAGATTATCTGATCGGCGTACCGTGCCTTCCACGTCGCCAGGAGCCAGCTGGGCGACTCATCGATCAAGTAGCACCAGAAGGCCAACATGGCCGTGGGCAGGATCAGGATGGCGTGTGCTTGGTACCACTGCGGCTCCAGGGCGGACAGCAGGTGGATCGAAAGCCCGAGCAGCGTGGTTCCCACGGCCGTGTCCAACAGTCCGTAGAGGGCGCGCCGCTCGTTGCCGGTCACCTCGTAGAGCAGGATGAACACCAGCACCTGCACCGAGCAGCTGCAGGCCGACACGAAGAACCGACTGACGATGAAGATGACGAACCTCTCCGATATGAAGGCCCCCACGCTGAACACCAGGGCACCCACGGCGTTTCCCACGATGGCGGGCCGGCGTCCGAATCTGTCCGCGAGGAGTCCGGCCGCTGGCACGAACAGCACGGCGCCCACCACGTACACGGTCTTGGAGAGCTTAAGCAGCCACTCCCTGTCGCAGACCAAGTCCCACCGGCTCACGATGCTGTCGTCTGTGTCACTGGTGTCGTACGTCCATTTCTCACAACGGACCACGTGCCGTTGTTGGTCGGCGCCCTTCTGCGGTATTCAAAAAATGACTTCTTTAGCCGTATGGAACTTTTCTTAATGCAGTTTGGAAGGGGGGGGGGGGGGCATATTTGACAGTCACCGGTTTTCGTTCTTAGTACCATCGCAAAAGAAAGGCGACCGACCTCGAGGGCACTGCAATCAAAGGTGTCGGACGGAAGATCCTGATAGTGCTTACCGGATTACAATTGCTCAATGCAGCATGAGGCCATGCAAGTTTCTGTGTGTTTGTCTTCAACGCTCCAACAGCGCACGAGATCCTTTACTAATTCATACGAAAAAAGTGGTCGGTCAGAGAAATGACAAAGGAATAAGATTATTGCGACTCGTTATCTTATCGAAGTTTAGTTTAGCGAGTGAAGTTACATAAAACTGATTGCCTTGAGATTGAGTAAATATCCTGGAGCACTTCTAAAACCAAGAGCGCGGAAAAATATACAGGGTGTTTCCTTTTAGCTGCACCAAATTTTTAATGATTGCCTGTGGCAGATACCACAATTATAATCCTTGATCTAAACTACTGGATAAAGCGGCCATTACTTCCACGAGAAATTAAAACGCCTAATTGAATAATTAACATAATTACGCTAATGAACTTTTAAATTAATTATTGTACGGCACATCTTTCAATCTACGAATTATAGCCGCTGAGTTCGCCAAGCGTATCCACTTGGAACTAATTCTCAGGACTAGAATAGTTTCAAGATATGAATTTTCAAGGTGTCCGACAAAATGCATGGGCGTTCCAGCTAACTTTTTGAGGGAAACGCTGTTTTATCCATTGAAGCACAAAGTTAACTGTAACGCCCATGCATTTCGCCGGACACCTTGAAAATTAATATCTCGAAACTGGTTCAGTCCTGCGAATTCGTTCTAAGTGGATACGCCTTGCGAACTCAGCGGCTATAATTCGTAGATTGAAAGATGTGCCGTAAAATAATTAGTTAAAAAGTTAATTACCGTAATTATGTTAACTATTCAATTAGGCGTTTTGATTTCTCGGGGAGGTAATGGCCGCCTCATCGAGTAGTTTGGATCAACGATTATAATTGTGCTATCTGCCGCAGGCAATTTTTAAAATTTTGGTGCAGCTAAAATGAAACACCCTGTACATCGAGAAAGACCACAGCTCTGTCTGTTTTTTTTTTTTTTTTTTTTTTCGCGCTCCTTGTTTGAGCGATGCAATACCATCAGGCATCCACACTTGTGATCCTGGAACGTCTTTTCACTAAGTGCATGACGCGTATACAGGACTCAAACTTTCATCTGGTGACAAAATTTAAAAAGCTTCTACTGGAGTCATTCGAAAGCGCAGAAAGTAAGCTTTCTAATACAAATGGGCTCACATCTCCATAGTGCGTGCAGAAAGCACAGTCCACTTGCGAACATTGTCTACAATGAGGAGAGCACGCCATCGGAGTGGAACCGCCACCTTATATGTGAAACTGTAAACAATGGAACAATGCAGTAGAAGCTCCACAGAGTTCCATAACATTTAATGTAATTCATACTTACTTTGGAACTCTGATATTTTTGTACCTGCGGCAAACTGTGTTAATAAGGCGTGGTTCCATTGCGCTTTTTTAACGAATTCCTGCAAGAACATTACGCGGCGGTGTGCTCGAGCCGTGACGAAAAGAACTGAGTGGGGCAAAACAGTCGTCACAAAGTCTGACCCCCCCCCCCCCCCCCATGCTTTTTATGCATGTTGTCAGGTGTGAATCATTTCCGAACTCAGCTGCATGGCTGTGGTTTAACGTGCCCTTGCATCGCATTTAGGACTTGGCCAAAAATAATTAAATAATCTAATGGGTTTATGCTATTTATGTGTGGAAGTGAATCTCTCTTCATTCGGATTATCAATGAAAAATTCGATTCGGGAGGTTTACGAGTTGCTGGGTAGCCGGAACCGTCAACAGCTCTACCAAAGGGGATGGTGACGTCCTGGGGCGCTTTGCCCAACAATGCATTTGTTTCTGGTTATTGAAAGATACACACTGCCGACAATTTATAAGGCACTGAAAAAGCTATATTGACATTGTGTCGATCTGCGACCTTTTTCAAATTATGTGGAACGTTATGGAGGTATGAGATTACATGCGCAGGTCTTCTGTCGCAATGTTTGTTTGAGCACTTCCTTACCCCGCTTTAATTTTTTGAGTGACGTTTCACAGATATGTGAAAGGATATGTGAGGTTAGATACACTGGGAACTTATTGATTTGTACAATCTTTTGCATGATAATGCGTGCATGATGTACCTGATGTGCAGAGCATAAAGAGAGGTGACCGTTTGAAATAAACGCCAGTTGGAAGTTCAGCGCCCGTCCTGTCGTATGTGTTCCTTTCGTCTTCGTCTTTAGCGCGTTTTATGAAAACTGTCAAGATGAACCAACTCACCTAAACCAAGGTATATTGTACCACTTGGTACATTGTAATGCAATGCGATGGTGTCCACCTAACCAGACTTCCGAAGCGAGCCAGACTTCCACCAAGCGCTTAGGTATACAAAAGCTTTCGGGGGCGTCAACTGGTGAAAAGTGCATGAGATCACCAGGAAACGATTGAAATCGGTGAAAAAAAAAAAAAAAATACGGCCAAAAGGTGCAGAGGGGGTCGTCGCAGGCTTACGTAGCCTTAAACAATAATGCAAATTGCAATAGGTACAGTTAAAACCAATTAGCTCGTGCAGGTTAGATTACTGTCGCTAACCACATTCAAAAGGTGTGTGGGGGGGGGGGGGGTGCCATTAGCAAGCATCACTTATCATCCCCTAATTATCGACGTCGCGTCGACCACGTGTCCCCTCTTATACATCCTCGCTCGCACACCGCCATTTGTGGACGATTACCAAACTGTACAGAAGAAAATCCCAAATTCCTAACCAAATCCGCTGCGATGTGGTTCGCAGCCATAAATGACTCGATACTCACCGCGAATGGCGGGTCGTAGACGTCGCACTGGCTGGGCTCGCCGTCGGGACCTAGCGGGATGGCCGCGTTCTTCCAGGCATCCGCGGGCAGGTCGTGCTGCTCGTAAGGCGGAGCGCACCAGTGGCGGGATTCGCGCGCGACGAGCTGGTCGGCCAGCGCGTGCAGCAGTAGCACCACCGCGGACAGCATGCCGGTGAAGAGGACGCGACGCTGGAAGGCACCGTGACCCAGGATGACGTAGATGTTCTCCTGGATCGCCTTGTGCGTTTCGGCAGTCCCGAAGCCCGTCAGGAGGCTCCCTCCTTCGTGACGAGAAGTGTACACCTCGCGCTGGGGTCCCGAGGGCGCGATCTCGCTCATGTCGGAACACTGCGTCCACCAGACGCGAAGTAGAGAGCCTGCAAAGCTGAAGCATACGCTGCCTGCTGCCTCTTGTGCGGCGTCCCTGTGCTTCTCGGAGATCGGAAGCGATGAGCGCGAACCCTCATGGGATTGTGGAGCTCTTCTTCTTCTACTGCTCGAGGCGGCTTAATGCACGGGGACCCCCATCGTCACCTCCCACTTCTTCCCCGAAAGGCCTGTACTTCATGCGCACGAAAACGTAGACCAGAAATATACACACTGAAGAACAGGGCGCTACAAGCAACTGTTAATTTCTATTTCGTTATATGCCTGCTCACATCAGTTTCCTATTCTGCTGCGGATAATGTAACCGTGCACGCGACGATGCGCCGAGACCTTTTTCAGTACCCGCTTGTCGTAAGGAATGCTTTGGGATCGCCTTGTCGCTTTTAATTTGCGGGTAATCTTCGTCCTCAGACAAAAAGAAATTGCGTTGACGGTGCCACAAACAATAAATGCCGGAAAAAAATGACCGCTGAAACCTCAAAAACGGGGGCATTATAATTGGCCCCCTCCATTGCGGCTCCCTCCCGTGTTTCCCCTTGTTCCCCTCACGTATACCAGTCTGGCGGAGATGCTTTCGTGCTTGTGGATCCCTTTGTTTAAGTGTTAGTGGCCAAGCACCCATGGTCGGGGACAATGTTGCACTTGTAGATTCACCGGGCACAGGTTCATGGTACTACTCCGGACAATGCCAAATTCCTCCCCGCTTCGTGTTGCGCCAATCACGGAAGGCGCGTAGACGACCTCCGACATGCGTTTTATGCCGCAGAACTTCCCTATAGTAGCCCATGAAGACACGTTATTGCAACCGGGTTTTAATGGTATAACAAAACGCATTAGGTCCAGCGGTCACGGCAGCCCTGCGCTTTAGGTACGTGCAATGTCGAATTCAGCCCCTTGCTCCAACTACGGTCTCCGCATGTTGGTGCCTCATGCGTGTGACAGCGCAACCCCCTGTACTTGTTACACTAACAAAAACTGTCTGTAATAATCGAGTGTTTCTATTGGCTACAATGTAGCCGCTATGCAGCATCAACTCATTTTTAAAAATTCGGCTCCAATATCCAACAATTAATACTGTGACCCTCTCGTGATGACACGCCGCCCTGCGCAGCTCCCACCTCGACGACCAACTCTGGGGCTGTATTCTGAAACGTTCCCCTCCCAGGTAGCACACAGAGTCTTGAAAACGTCGTATTAATGGATTCAACGTCGAAAACATATTTTTGACCAAAATCGACGCTTTAAATACGTCGCAGGCACGACTGCTTAAAAACGAGGGGTCAAACGTCTTGAAAACGCTTTCATAAGATTAGCCGTATCTGTTCAATTACCTAGCGTACCGGGTTTTCGACCGCGCCGTTTTTGGAGGGAGAATTCGTCATATGTCCAACTTTACGCAAGGTGGCGATACCGTCGTCACATCGGTCACATGACCACGGTATACATGTCGAAGCTTGTGGCCGCGGCTGCCGCGTGAAACTGGCCTGTGCATAGTTCCGTAATTGCGCTTGGTTTGGGCTGTCGTGTGTTCTGCCTGTTTTCGGTTGTGCTGTCCTTTGTCATTGTGATGAGTGAAAGGAAGCGATGGGACGACGAAGTGCGCGCGGGTTCTTTCGCGATTTGACCACGCATGTGAGTGATCTCGCCAAATCAGCGATGGCCCAGTGGTATTGGGCCACGTATGGCGAGCACGTGGCGAAATGCTTCGTGGCGAGACACGCGGCTAGTCAGCGAGAGACGGAAGACAGCAGGCCGACGTGTCGGACGCCGACAATCAAGGCTCCAAGGAACGCGGCCGTCCATGCAGCTGCCGCCCGACCGTTGCCCTTCGCCAAGGCGTTCCCGCCAGCGCTAGTATACGGCAGCTCGGAGCGGGGCTTGGCCTGTTGTGCTACCACTTGCCGCGAGCATTGCGGATCGCGGGCAAGGAGTCTCCTTGGACAATTTTTCGGCGGAGCACCGTTCGTGGCCTAGCTAATGGCCGCATATGCACCGAGCACTGCGGCTCGCGCGCAAGCTGTCCGCTGGGCAGGCTGACCATTTCTGCAACGTGCACTGCGACTCGGATGCAGGCTTAAGGCGGCGGTCCCACTCCGGCGGCACGAGCCCCTCGTTTTCAGTACTTTTGGAGCAACCGTGGCGGCTCTTCTACTTAAGATATGAAGTTGTCGTATAAACCATCAAAAGCTTAATTCTTGTAGATTCCAACTATATATAATATAAAGAAATTTATTGGTGTGATTTAGAAGTAAATGTTCAAGAACAAGCATGAGATACATGGTTTTTGCGAACTGTGTCTCATTTGTGACCATATTTAGAAGAAACTACCGCACTTACTGCATTGCGGCTTGCTCTGTAGCTTTAGGACATATTTATCTAGTTCCTAGACGTAGCAAATTAATTTTTAATTTTTACTTTTTGGATAATTTGCTTTTGAAAATTGCCAAATATTGCAATCTTCTGTTGTAAACAGCCCGGCAACTACATGCTCAAGGAAGTTAAATTTTGGATAAAGTAGAGATCAAGGTATTTCCATTTAGGAGGCAAAATTTCATTCGTGTAACTTTATTATTTTTCCTAATAATGCGGCCGAAAATCAGCAATATTTAGAATTCTGGTTTTATTTTTGCCCAGTTTTGCGGGAAGGTAATAAAGCTGCGCTTTAAAACTAATAAAGTTACATGAATGAAATTTTGTGTCCTAAATGGAAATTACTTGAACTCTACTTTATCCAAAATTTAGCTTCCTTGAGCATGTAGTTGCCGGGCTGTTTACAACAGAAGATTGCAATATTTGGCAATTTTCAAGAGCAAATTATCCAAAAATTAAAAATTAATTTGCTACGTCTAGGAACTAGATAAATATGTCCTAAAGGTACAGAGCAAGCTGCAATGCAGTAAGTGCGGTAGTTTCTTCTAAATATGGTCACAACTGAGACACAGTTCGCAAAAACCATGTATCTCATGCTTGTTCTTGAACATTTATTTCTAAATCACATTAATCAATTTCCTTACATTATACATAGTTGGAATCTGCAAGAATTAAGCTTTTTATGGTATATACGACAACTTTATATCCTAAGTAAAAGAGCCGCCACGGTTACTCCAAAAGTACTGAAAACGGGGGGCTCGTGCCGCCGGAGTGGGACCTGCAGGCTGACCGATGAGCGCCATTGAGCGGTCCAGTTCGGTCGTCTCCGGCTCGGTCCGGTTCGGGCGCTCCGCATCGTCTCCAACATCGAAGCGTGTCCGACGTCGTCACGTCATCACCCCTCACTTCGGCAAGCCCTCGTCTCATGTACACCGTACCGTGAGCTTTCTTGACTGTTTCTTTGTCGGACTCCTATGAACCCTAGCTGTTCTAGCCTTGTATGTATGTCGTGTCATCTGGCGTAAGGTTCTGTGTGGTTGTAGTTTGATTTTATAGTTTGCGTAAGTGTAGTTTGGTTTTAGTTTTCATAAAGGTAGTTTGGATTTTCCCATCACGAGTTCGACTGCTTTTCTTGCGTCCTTTTCCTCATCGCGCGGCACGACAAACAAATGTGACGGATGTCCTCGTGATTTCCTTTACACTCTTGCAAATATTGCAGTGTTGTGCTGTCTTACTCGACACTGCGTGTGCAGTGATTTGTTTGTATGGTTTTAATTTGTTGAGCAGTTTAGTTTTGCATTAAAGAGCGCCGAGTGGAGGACACTTAATTTGCTCTTCAATTTCATTATCGTGTCGCTGTGTGAGGAGCCTTTTCAGTGATGTTGTATTTAAGGCGTTAAGCTCAGTATGAGGATAAAGGTCAGAAGAAATGTTGCTTTTGTGTGCCTGGCATCGGGATCCGCCGTCAGGAGTGAAACTATAAAGTTTGGCAGGATGCGAAGAAAGGCGGGAATTGCTGTCTCTGCGCACTTTGTCTATATCCTCTAGACAGCTGTGATCGCAGTATTTCAGTTTCCCGTTTCGCAACAATGTTGCAGACAAGAGAACTGACATACAGGCTCTTTGTTAATTATTCATTACGGGTATGGTAGCGCGAGAGATGAGGTCAACTGCCCGTCCTATTCTCTTGCCTTGTGATACAGCGCACCCATAGAATATTGCGTACCACACCGTGCTGTTATCGCTTGTGATTCAGGTTCTCTCGATTGTGTTTTGGCCCGTTTTGTCTTACGTTATTGGTATTTCATGGTCTTTAGAGGAACTTCGTTTTCAATGTGACACGGGCAAATTCAATTTTCTTTGGCACCTCGGTATGATTGCGATATATCGCGCTGCTTATTGGGCAGACTGACTTCCCGATAGTAGCCCATGAAGACACGTTATTGCAACCGGGTTTTAATGGTGTAACAAAACGCATTAGTCCAGCGGTCACGGCAGCCCTGTGCTTTAGGTACGTCCAATATCGGATCCAGCCACTTGCTCCAACTACAGTCTCTGCATGTTGGTGCCTCATGCGTGTGAAAGCGCAATCCCCTGTACTTGTTACACTAACAAAAACTGTCTGTAATAATCGAGTGTTTCTATTGGCTACAATGTAGCTGCTATGCAGCATCGACTCATTTTTAAAAATTCGGCTCCAATATCCAACAATTAATACTGTGACCCTCTCGTCGAGATGGCATGCCGCCCTGCGCAGCTCCCACCTCGACGACCAACTCTGGGGCTGTATTCTGAAATGTAGCTAGGCAAAATTGGTCAGCTTTGTGTACTAGTATAATGCTAGGTTCTGGCCGATAGCGTCCGCGGACAAAACGACGTGCTCAAAAACAAAGTGGGTCGATCCTTGCACGGTGATAGCGCTGAAAGGGTCCACACTCAATGGCACATACCCCTGTGCGCTCGGGGACCTGTAACGAGCCATTGAACTACCCTTGTCACACGTGGGACCCAAAGAGACAAAAACAATGCGCCGGGGCGATGAACGCTGTTGCCCAAACGCCAGTCTATGACGACGCATGTCGAAACGTCAGTGATAAAACGTAATAGTCTACCAACCAAGCACTGTGTCTCATTTTCTCTTGACATAGCCCTAGCAACGTCATCAGTTGCCCCTTGGACTCGGTATGGGTTTGGTGGTTATAGTAAACCACTCGCCATATACCGTAGTGATGGTAAGGCGATGGTTACCATGGTTACAAAATAACACCAGTATATTTGAGTGTATGTCTCTTAATTCGCTCAATATAGTCAATAATGATTATATATAAATTCACTATGGCAATATTCTCTATAGCAGACCTACCATAGTCACAGCTGCGTTGGCTTCCATCTTCACAGTAGTGGAAGGGCTCTGAAATTTTCTTTTATGATGTGTGGTGCTTTATGGCGCAAGGGCATGGTATGGCCAAAGAGCGCCATGACAAATGGTAATGCTATCGATGAATTGTGGATGGCGTGGACAATAAACGCCTCATGGTAGATGTGGCATGGCTGTAGAAGGGCCTAAAAAATGACGCTGTATATGGCGTAAAACATGTAGGTGGTCAAATAATGACACAAACTAGTTAGTTATGTGGGCTATGGCAAATGGGTTTCGCTAAAAACGTATGATGTAAGACATAACAGTGATACTAGGGCATGAAGAGAGCCCTTGGATACAAGGGCTGTTCATCACATGCTAAAATTTACCTGGCCAAATGATTTTCAGGGTGTTTACTTCATTTAAGAATTCTAAAACTGTTTTCAGGTTAAAAATCGGTTCATAACTAAGAAAATATGATGGGTGAAGAGGAATGCTTTCGCGATATGCAGAAGGGAAATACCTTTTCCTCTCTGTTTCTATTGCAGGGCACTGAATAAGAACATGGACAACAGTGAGAATATTGCCGCACTTACTACAAGTCGGAGGATCACTCCCAGTCAAGAGGTAAGAGTGAGTACTGTAAGTGTGTCCTATTCTTAATCGACAAACAAGTACATCCTTATATCGTGCCGTTTTCCCAGTTATCCAGTTCCCTAGTTTTGGTTTTATCATATGTGTAGTTTATTTAGTACCTGGGTATCCCACTCTCCTTGCCAATGCTTCCTCAGCTTACGGCGTAGAAAAGACTTTAGGTCTGTGACAGGGGATGGGGATATTTGCGTCTGTATCGCTAAAGGTTACGGACGTAGCATTTTCTTCAGCAGCTTCATTGCCTTTTATACCTTTGTGGCCAGGTACCCAGCATACGACAATCATTTGGTTGCACATATATGCGGAGCACAACAAGCTGTACAGTTCGTTAAAAACAGAGTTATTGTGCTTCCGTAGACTACTTAGGGCTCTGACTACACTTAGTGAGTCTGTGAAGACAATAGCCCTAGCGACATTGGTGAGCCTTATGTGTTGAATAGCCGAGAGTATAGCGTATGCTTCCACTGTAAAGATAGATGTGTGCGGGTTTAGTGCCCCAGATGTAGAAAATAAGTCTCCGAGAGCTGCGTAAGAAACGCCAGCAGAGGATTTCGGAGCATCTGTATGGTATTCTGCGCAGGAGTACTTCTCCTGGAGTTCAAGAAAATGGGAATATATATGTGCCTCCGGTGCTTGTTTGGATATTTCTATAAAAGACATGTCACATTGAATAGTCTGCCATTCCCAAGGCGGTGGAAGCAAAGTAGGGGCCATTATAGTCGGGTACAACTTTAGAAGACAGAAGAGGCCCCGCCCAGATGACCGAAGCGCAGCAGCCGATTTCCTCCGCGACTAAAGAAATAGTCCCGCTGACGCGACTCGCCCCGGCTTGAAGCACGGGTTGCCATGTTCTCCGTCGGCGGGGACACCGGCCGTCCGGCTCATGACACAAGTCTTTAGTGCGCGCCCATTGGTGGAGCCTCGTATGCATCCGCCTTTGAGGGGCCAAATGCCGCTGCCTTCTAATGTTGTACCCGACTATAGTATATTCTCTAGAGGAGGGACCTCTGTTTTTTCTGACAGTGCTTGCAACCGGAGAGACAGAGGAGGCCGGTTGGCTGGGTGGTTACGGAACAGCCTGACAGTGGACATGTCGTGAATAGTAGAATGACATGGATGCTGGATGTCTGATTTAACTTTCAGGGCGTAGGAGAGACTTAAATATGTCCTTTGGAGATCTAGAGACCACTCGTTGGACTCAACGTACAGGCTTTCAACAGGACTAGTCCTGAAGGCACCTGTAGCAAGATGAATACCCAAGTGGTGAACAGAATTTGGCATCTTCAAAGCACTAGGCGTAGCAGAGTTATAGACTATGGCTGCATAGTCAAGGCGCGACCGTATGAGACTTTTGTACAAGCTTAAGAGGCACCTCCTGTCACTTCCCCAAGATGTCCGGGACAAGATCTTCAGTAAATTCATTGTCTTCAGGCACTTCGCTTTCAGATATTTCAGGTGGGGGATAAATGTTAATCTATAGTCTAAAATGAGGCCCAAAAATTTATGTTCATGGCTCACAGGTAGCTGGTGTCGACTAAGATAAATAGTGGGGTCAGGTAATATACCTCGCTTCTTCGAGAAGAGAACACACGTGCTTTTTAGTGGGTTTAGTTTAAATCCATTCTCGTCAGCCCACTTAGATAATTTGTTTAGCCCAAGCTGTACATGTCGCTCGCAAGTAGAAATACTACATGATTTAAAACCTATTTGTACGTCATCCACATATACAGAATAAAACATTGTACGTGGTATGACAGTTTTGAGCGAGTTCATTTTGACAATAAATAATGTACAGCTCAACACACCACCTTGTGGTACACCAGCTTCCTGTGTGAATTGTCGAGAGAGGACGTTACCAACTCTGACACGGAACGTGCAATCAGAGAGGTAGCTCCCAATCACATTTAATAAGTTGCCTCGGACTCCCATTCCAGCCAGGTCACGGAGAATTCCAAAACGCCAAGTTGTGTCGTATGCCTTCTCCAAGTCTAAAAATACTGATAAGAAAAACTGTTTGTGTACAAAGGCATCACGGATATTTGTCTCGATGCGGACAAGGTGATCTGTTGTTGGCTCAAAACTGTCATACCACGTACAATGTTTTATTCTGTATATTTGGATGACGTACAAATAGGTTTTAAATCATGTAGTATTTCTATCTGCGAGCGACATGTACAGCTTGGGCTAAACAAATTATCTAAGTGGGCTGACGAGAATGGATTTAAACTAAACCCACTAAAAAGCATGTGTGTTCTCTTCCCTGAAACCGCACTGTAGGGGATCAAGTATTTTGTTGCTTTCAAGAAAATGGATGAGGCGCCAGTTAATCATTTTCTCAGAGAGTTTGCATATACAACTTGTCAGAGCTATAGGCCTATAGCTACCGTCTGAGGAAGGGTCCTTGTCTTCTTTGAGAATAGGAATGACGATTTCTTCTTTCCAGGTGGATGGAATGTAGCCGGCAGAGAATGCAGAAGAGTGATAGTAGTGTTTTGTGGGTTTCGGGGTTTAGGTGTTTGATCATCTCGACTGCCACTGTCACTTCCTGGAGCGGACTTGTTGCAACTATTGAAACTCATGAGAGTGGACAAGGCGAGAAAGAAGAAGACGGCGGGCTCCAAAGGCGCGCGCGCTAAGAAAAGCAATAAAGAAAAGAAAAAGAAGAATCTTGATTTCGTTCGCATCGAACGCAGCTGTCTCGTCTCGTTTCTGCGACATGGTGCCGTGACCAGGATTTAGCGGCTACTCCTCTTCCGACTGGCCACGGACTACCAGAACGACGGACTGGCCACAGAAGACGGACGAAGAGGAGGCCCGAGAGCGAACCAACGGCAGCGAGACGAGACATCGATGGCAAGGAGCGGCACGGACACAGAGGGCGACCAAGATTCGGATGACGTCTCGCCGCTAGAATCTGTAAGCGACCAGCAGTTACCTCAGTTATTCAAGATGAACAGAGAAGTGATTTTGAAGAAGCGAAAAACGCTGAGGACGCAAATAACAAATCTAGTGAGCGATGCTGAAAAGAAACTGGAGGAGAATCAAGATCCTACAGCGATGTCGCTGATAGCCAGCCAGATTAAAGGTATTGCAGACTCGCTAAAGAAAGCGGACGAGCAGATGGAGCAGTTCATAACGCCCGAAACAGCTGACTCGGAGTTTGCGAAAACAAATGAGTACGAGCTAAAGATAATAAGTGCTCTGCACAACATCAACGCGTACCTTTCTCGGCAAGAAGTACGGCAAACCAATTTCAATGGCGAAACTAGACAATCTCAGCAAGCAACAACAGTGAAGCTACCGAAGCTAGAACTAATGAAGTTTGACGGCGACAAAATGAAATGGCAGAGATTTTGGCGGCAATTTGAAACAGCTGTACACGAAAGAAACGACTTGAACGAAAATCAGAAATTTACATACCTTCTGTCATCACTAACCGGAGAAGCGGCAGCTGCCGTGGAGGGACTACAGTTTTGTGACAGTAACTATGGGAAAGCCATTGATCTACTCAAGCAGAAGTACGGAAGAGAGGACGTGCTGGTAGAAATGCATATGAAAGAACTAAATAACTTGAATACAGTAGCGAGCTGCAACGACCATGACGGTTTAAGAAAGCTGTCACAAAAGGTGCAAGTGCACATACGTGGACTGGAATCCTTAGGATTGAAAAGCGAGTCCTATGCATCGATGTTGCTTCCAATCCTGAAAAGAGCTTTGCCAGTGGATATGTACATTGGATTCCAGTTAAAACAAAGAGAAGCGATCAGTGGATCTTCATCACGAGATCACAATGTGGCTTTACGTCAAGAAGATATTCTTAGGCGCTTGATGAAATACATAGAAGATCAAGTAGAGTGCAGAGAGGAATTGTCAACAGAAAGGAGAGAAAGCTACAGCCACAGGACTGAGAGTAAGCAGCATACAAGGACTGTTAATTTTCAAAGTACAGCTACAAAGTTTTGCATATTTTGCGAGAATACCACTCATTACACTGATGATTGTAGGAAAACAATGCCTTATGAAGACAGGAAAATGAAGCTCAGAGAGGCAAACAGATGTTTCCGCTGTACCAGGCCTCGCCATACTGCTAAAATATGTAAGGCAAACATTAGGTGCAAGATATGTCGAAAATGGCATGCGACGTCTATGTGCCGAAGCAAAGAACTGACAGCACAGTGTACAACATCTACTCTTGGTGAAAGTGAAAATCAAGAAGAGAAAACATCTACATGCCAGTTTATGAACAACTCATCAAGTGTATTTTTGCAGACTGCAGTTGCATTAGCAGAAGGTAAAAGGCGGTCATGCTATTGTCGTGTTCTACTGGATACTGGCAGCCAAAGATCATTCATACTGAAAAGCCTATCTCAGAAACTTGGCTGTAAGGTTAAAGGAAAAGAAAGACTCACGATAGGCTCATTCGGAGGAGGTCAAAATGAAAGAGTCATGAATTCAGTTGAAGTTAAACTGAAAAGTATCTCCAGTAGTGGAGAAGTGGTACTGGACGCACTGGAGGTAGACATAATTTCAAAAGAAAGATTACCGTTCCTGCCTATTTCACTGCAAAAGAAGTATGAAGAGGACGGATTCAAGCTGGCTGACGGTTCATATAAAGGCACAACATGCATGGAAATCGGAATACTTATTGGATCAGACCAGTATTGGCAAGTAATGACAGGTGGGATCCGAAGACTAGAAGAAAGCTTGACAGCAGCAGAAACCATATTCGGCTGGACAATACAGGGTCACGCTAGGATATCAGCAACAATAATGGAGAAGTCAACCGTTATGGTACTTAACGTCAACGTGGATAACTCTGAGATACAGACAGAGCTCAGCCATTTCAAGGGTATTGAAACTCTAGACATAAAGTGCCCTGAGAAAGAAACCAAGACAGAGACACAAGAGGAAGTGATTCAAGAATTCAAGGGGCACCAGTGTCAACGATTTGACGTCAGACCGCTGCACCAAGAAACAGCTCCACTTACTGCTGACAGAGTCAACGAGCGAAAACCATTTGAAGAGATCGGTGTGGAATTCGCGGGTCCATTACTTATAAAGGACGCTATGAAAGGTACTACAACACAGTATGTTGCAATATTTGTATGTGCTACCACACGAGCTGTACATCTCGAAGTTGTGGACAACACGACAACAGAAGCATTCTTACATGCATTCCGAAGATTTACTGCGAGAAGAGGGCTATGTTGCATCAGTTATAGTGACAACACAAGGACGTTCAAGAAGGCCAACAGAGACATCAATCGTATGATAAAGGAACTACAGAAAGAAGTCTCCAAAAGAGCAAGCCAAGGGGATCAAATCAAATGGAAGTACATCGCAGAACAAGCGCCTTGGTGGGGAGGCTTTTATGAAAGAATGGTACGAAGCATGAAATCAACAATTAGGAAAGTTATTGGGAAAAGACTGTTATCAAGAGAAGAGATGCAAACACTAACAACTGAAGTTGAAGCTGCCCTTAATAACAGACCGTTGACCTATGTATACAGCGAACCAGATGAACCTCTACCTATTGTGCCGGCTGATATAATAGGTGGAAAGCATAGGATCAAAGACAGTACAGAAAGTGAAAAAAAGATCAGCATAGAAGAAATGTGGAGAAATAAGCAAAAAATTACGAAAGATTGGCGGAAGAGATGGAACAAGGAATATCTGAAAGAACTGACAGAGCAGTGTAACGCAAGAAAGCAAGAAATGACAGTGAACCAAGGAGATATCGTTTTGATCGGTGCACGTGCTCCTAGATCCTTCTGGAACCTGGCTAAGGTCATTGAAGTATATTCTGGAGTCGACGGGAAACCACGCTCCTGTCTCTTAAAATCCAAAGGAAAACTCGTTCGGAGACCTGTTCAACACCTATACACACTCGAAGGTTGCTTCCACTGATGAGAAGGAAACTTTTCGCGGCCGGAAGCTATTGAAACTCATGAGAGTGGACAAGGCGAGAAAGAAGAAGACGGCGGGCTCCAAAGGCGCGCGCGCTAAGAAAAGCAATAAAGAAAAGAAAAAGAAGAATCTTGATTTCGTTCGCATCGAACGCAGCTGTCTCGTCTCGTTTCTGCGACAGCAACCATTTAGTGCAGCCCGAAATTCCGCCATATTAAATGGATGGCTGCGGGGTTCATTTCTATTTGCTTTACGATCGAGAGGCAGTCGCTCCGCTTGTTTCTGATATCTCAGAAATGTATCTGAGTAGTGGGATGAACTTGAAATCTTTTCAAAATGTGCGCCTAGAGAATCAGCTTGGTGAATAAGTGTGTCTCCTTGTGTATTTACTAATGGTAGAGGATGAGTTTCGCAGCCTTTTATTTTATTTACCCTGTTCCAGGCTTTTCTTTCATCTGTATATGAATTAATGCTGGAGATGAATCTCTGCCAGCTTTCTCTTTTAGCACGGTGGTGCGTTCTTCTACCTTCGGACTTTATTTTCTTGAAGCTGATTAAGTTCTCGGCATTTGGAGAGTCGCGAAGGTGACTCCAAGCCTTATTTTGATTTTTGCGAGCTTCCTTACACTCCTCATTCCACCAGGGAATACGTCGTTTAGAAGGCGATCCGCTCGTTTGAACGCATTTTCTTTTGCATATGAAAGTGTGGTGACACTACTGCCTGCTTCGTATGCTACAGTTGCCGCTTCCCGGCAACTGCAACCTATACAACCGTAATTTTTACCAGGAAACGCTTGTGGCGAACGCAACAGGTTCCGCATAGTTCGAACGCGCCCTATCATCTATCATGTGGTTTTGACACTTGTTTTGTGCTTATCTTTATTGAAACGAATACTGGGGTATGTCTTGCATGCGTAATTCCAATGGAGATAGGCACTTTTTGCTTCACTTTGTGGAATTGTTTTCTGTCGACTGTTCTGTCAACGGAGACGAAGAATTTACCATCTTCAAAGAGGGTTACAACGTAAGGGTCACATTGATAAGTCTAGTATATACGGAAACACCAAGCAAACAGTTGCAACCCTCACTGCATAATGGTGAGTACAAGTGTATTTTTGTACACGTTTCCATGGACCTCTCCAGAAATGCGCGCGCACCGTCAGTGGCGGCCGCAAGCGCTCTTTTAGCTGCTGGTTAGGCACAGAGCATTGTAGCAGAAGAGAGTGGAGGTGGCTCTCCAAAAGTGAAGCCAGTTGCCGCCATCTTGCTACAGGCAAGAAGCCCGAACCGCCGTAGCGGCCGTTTCAGAGCGCACAGTATGTCCGTCCTGTTTATTGATTGTGCGCTGTTGGAGCAGTGTTTAACTGATTGTGGTGTGATTTCCGAGGGCATAACAATTAACACCTCAATAGGTCATAGCTACGCCTGTCATGTAAAGAAGACGCCAGGTATAACGTTTCACTTGTAACATAAGCTCTCGTCGTTTGCTCACGACCGTCTGTACGTTTCCTTCACTTGGGAACGGTTGGGAAGTTGCTCATAAGTACGTATATGTCAATATTAAATTTACTTCCTAAAGGGACAGACAACCGCTCGGAACATGAATTGAGATAACCCCGCTGATAGAAAGATCGTCTATCGTATTGGCTAGAACGGGCCCCGTTTTTCTCATTAAACGTGGATTTATATTTTTAATTCTTCACTAAAAATCGCGAAAAAATTATCTTTGGCGCCCCACGCGGCAAAAACATGAACCTACTTATGAGGTCTACCACGTGACCTTCTATTAAAGTACGCAGTCCCTGGTCTTTTTATTAATATTGAAATGCAGTAACATTCTTTCTATATTAAGTTTTTGCTAACTTACAACAATGCACGTGCAGATAATCCTTGTTTGTAGTGAGCAGAATAGTGGCGCTGCCTTCGCCTTTGTTTTCGATGAGTTGGCTTGGCTTGTCTATTGACAGAATAACGACGCCGGGGGCCAGCCAGCCATGACGTAGACGTGTACTTGGGGAAAAAACGCGGCACAACTATAGGAAAGGTCTGTACAACAACGCAAACTTATTGTATCAGTCTATTTACTTTTAAAAGTGGTTGGAAAGGTGACAATATAGGTGGTTGACCACAGTTGCACTCGCTCCAGTGAAAGCAGGACGATGGGCAGCTTGCACAATTTGCGAGGCGGGCTATCGGCATCGCTATCACTTCTCAGTGTTGCTGGAGGAGGGACTCTTATTTTTGTTGAGGCTGCTCAGATCGAAAAATTCTGCTTACAACATATCCACGCGCTTTTGGTGTAAACACTGCCGAGGTTGAGCTTTTCGTTGCGCCAAAAACTGGGTCCATAAAAATCTGTTGTCAATCCCTTTAAATACTCGGCACTGGGGGCGCCCTATATAAGTTAGGAGAGGACGGGATTTCGCCGCTGGCTTGCAGTGGTCTCGGGTTAATTGTGCTTGAATATACATATACATATGAAGTATGCTTGTACGACGACATACTCCGTTTGGTTTGTACCACGTGGTTTAATTGCACTGTGTACTTCACCGCAGGGGCGTCTGCGTCAGCAGGCATTTGGTGTGTTGCGACACCACGAACCCGAGCACATGGGGGTTGGTTCCTCCCGCGTTTAACCGTGCATGGCTTAGTGTAACTGCGGTTGGCCGTAACTGAGGTGCGTCTTAACTGCGGTTAGCACGCCGTGTAACTAGGGTATTAGTCGTGTCCGGGAAAAAGAGGATCCTGGGGATTGATCCCATGCCGAGTGTTTTGACCTTGAAGGACCCTCGGCGGAAGCAACATTCTCCGTTAGCCTCAGCTTCACGTAGACGGCACCCCCTGACTGACCCTCCTGAGGGAAATCGGTAGTTCCCTTTCTTATCCTAACTAATCTTCCGTATTTCGCTCTCGCTTTAAAGCTTTCCTGTTTACTATACTCTCTTATTCCGATCATTGAGGCAGCGAGGGTTAACCCTGCGTAAGTAGCCAACCTAGGTTATGTCATATTCGGTTTAGTGGTAACCTACGTACAGCTGGCATTTGCGGGGCCTATTACAGATTCTGCAATATCTCCTTGTAGAGCTCCACGGTGGGTGGCTGGCGTTACTGCCGAAAAGCACACGCTCACTTAGGGCTAAGTCCTTCCCCCCACTCCCTGATCGCCCCCAGAAAACGGGGCGCACCGAAGTTTTCAAATTTTTGATAACCAAACAGTTTTCCCCGCTATCATCTAATTAACAGTGAAAAACCTGAAGAAAAAAAACTGTGAGAGCCATCTCACCGTTTCTTGTGGCGAAATGTCTGACAGAAGCTAAAGACCAACAGACAGACAGACAAAGAACTTTAATGAAGGTCCTGAGAAGCTCCGTTGCCCCCTCTCAGGGAGGCGACGAAGCCAGCGGCGACCTCCTTTTGGAACACGCCTTCGTGTCCATTCACGCTGTTGCTCACGCCGGCGCTCTTTCCATGCACGTTCTTCTTTTTCAGTACGGAGTACCGCGCAGCGTTAGTGTTTTAGTAGAGAAGCCAGTGTGACAGATGGGTATAACTAGAGAAGACGTGGACAGGACGATTGCTAGAGTTACAAGGGAAGAGTTGCAACGCTCGTCCTGTCCATTACTAATGCGTACTCTACTCAACGGTTCATAGGTTTTCTGTTGATTCATTTGTACCAATTCATCTAGTGAGAAATTCAATTGTAAAAGTTGGGCTTGAACACAAAAGCATGAGCCCACTACTATATATACAGGAAGATTGCAGAGTACTAAGGTTCTGGGTACAGCACATTGCTATGAAGAAAAAATTCAGAGCCCCTCCACGATGAGATGGAAGACCAGCGAAGCTGTACTTGTTGATAACTATAGTGAGTTATATATGGTTAATTGCTATATTGATTTAATAAAGACACATACACAGAACTTCGTTGTTGTTATAGTCTTTTATTTTCTCTTTACTTTGTCACCATGGTAACCATTGCTTTATGGTCACTGTGATGTACTCGCGCTCACTCCCGCTTCTGTTCGCGAAGGTGATCCTCACGGGCAAGCTGGTGTTCGTCGGTCACAGAGCGGCTATCCGACGTTACGCCTTCGGACGACACACGTTTGTCTTCGTGCCCATTCACGCTGTTGCTCACGCCGGCGCTCTTTCCATGCACGTTTTTCTGCTTCAGTACGGAGTACGCGCGTCCTGGCCATAGCAAAACCAAACATCGCCTCCTTTAGTAGAGGAGGCGCTGGACCAAAGTACAACAGCTGATAACGTCGCTAGAGAGAAAACGAGGCACAGACATTGGTGGGTACACAATGACGTTTTATTATTCCGCCATCCACTCCGGAGCCACGGAGCACCGCCGGCGCGTAGCAGGCTACTGTGGATTCAATTGTCGAGGCGACTTTTCTACACACCCAGTCGACGCACATGTTTTTGGCCATAACCTAGCCAAATACAGCTTCGCTGTAAAAAGCATAAGCACTGATTTCAACATCTGTAATAGTTCAAAATTCATGAAAGCGGAACCTGGGTTCGAAACTCGGGCTCTGTACTGAATATTTTTGTTTTGTTTTTTCAACAGCTAGCTGTCTCTTAGAAGTGTTTCCTGCTGTTTCTATGTTAGCTTAGAAGACGTACGCGACAACTAAAACATATCAGCCCATTGCTACACATACAATTTCTTTTGTGCGCATATAAATATAAAAGAACATTCACAGTGAAGTTACATGACACAACCTGTAGCTTCAGTGTATGAATATAAAGTCTTTCAGAATGTACTTAAAGACACAGCTTACGGCGCCTTTACTTGTGTAAACACTGTTTTGTACTTTAATAAAGATGAGTTCGTATAGTACTGCTATTTAAATAAGGCCTCCAGTGACGTGAATGTATTTTTATAACTATCTGCAGCAGATAAAAAATATTCAGTAGTTTATCCACGTGTCCAAGCCATATGATAGCGGTGGTCGCGTTAAAAGCTGGTGTGCAGGAAGTGTATTCGGTCTTTATACAAGGTGGCTGAAAATATTTCACGTCAGTTGGTGCGTAAACAGTGGTCACATCACACGAATCTATAGTTTATACGGTGAGACCGTTCATAATTTAACCATAATTTAACCAAGCGAGGAAGTACTATTTGCGAAGCATACCACCGGCAGCTTTTTTCGAATCCTGCGGCAACGAATTGACGCAAGAAAGAATCGAATACTTTTATCGACAACAGCGACCCACGACTGTGGACCAATGTACTTCTTAAAGGTGTGTCTTCTTGATTTTTTCTCCACAGAACCGCAAACGCAGTGGAACGCCACGCGTATTCTGCGGCTGCCTATGCTGGAGCCACGCTCTTATTCCTATGGCAGTATGGCCGCCGCCGGCTTCACCAACACCACCTAGGTGGTGTTGGCTTAATCACTCAGCGGTGACGATTGGGGCCGATCCAGCGACTCTGTTGCTGGATCGATAAATCCAATAAACGCGCGCAGTAATGGACATCCTACTTAGTGGAGTATTATAGAATACCCCCGAGATTTACCCCCAAAACACTTATGTGACTAATCATAGATGGCCTCACTAATAAAGGACGTCGTCTCGCGAATCCCATGCCGCAAGTTTTTCGAATCCTTCAACTACTCGGTCCTATATCCGGCTTTCGCTTTCCGTCTCCGTTAACGCGCTGGAAGCTACACAGTGGAGAAGCCAAGGTAGCAAAGCCCTGGCCAATAGTCGAGTGTTGCGGCGGCAAAAAAAAGAAAAAGTGCTCGTCACAGCACCACGTGGCGGCCGCGGTAGACTATGCTAGCGCAGTGCAAAGATTTTCCCGTCAGATTGAGATAGCAGAGATACGCATTTTTCATTTAACTCAACATTGGCAATAATATTACTGAGAATGCTCTCGTAATACCGATATCAGTTCGTGTGTCCAGCTGCTTTCGATGACTCGGCCTATTGCGGAAACGAGCAAGCAATTTACCGCTGCATTTTGACAGGAAATTCTCAATTTCCTGCTGTATGCAGTACACTAATATTTGGCTCGCATGTTGACAGCAGCCTCTACGACAGACAAGCAACGTTTTCTTACTATGTTCAGAAGCGTTTCAGGGCCCCTTTAAAGAAAATTTGAATGTTCTTACAATATTCTTTCACAGTTTTTTTGGATGACAAAAGCAGTAAGCTTTGAATCGTACTGTGAAAAAAGTTTGTCTACTGAAAACGGGCCTGACCCTTTCGAACCGAGATTCTGGCGGGTTGACGTAAAACCACAGCACTAATTGTTCCCTGCCCCCAAATGAGAATTCTGATGGCTTGCAACAGCCAACAAAGAGCACAAAAAGCCAAACGGCATACTTTGATGGAAACTTTATTGTGAATTTACATTTGCCATCATCATGAATGAATAGAAAAAACAAACAATGAAATGATGAAAGACCAAATGATTGGAAACGTGTACAACTACAAAAACGCATGGCTGTTAGAAAAGGAGTGAAAGGATGAAAACGGCCACTTTCGTAAAGCACTCAGACAGGAGGATGCAAGGAGAACAAGGACCATATTATTGACAGCAATGTTCAAGGGTATGTGCAAAAATAGCAAGAAAACCAACTCCACGCTTGGGCCCATGCTTTAGAAACATTACGTAGGTTTGCAGCTTTCAAGACGGACAAAACACTAAAGAGAGAGCTTAGGTTCAGCACACTAAGCTTTCACGAAAACAAAATCCAGTGCCTCAACTGCCTTTTCCAGCCTAATCTAAACACAATCTTTCGAGACGGTTTCCTACAGTTCTGCAAAGCGTGAGGTCACCGAGTTTGCAGTGGTTTACCCGCCAAGAACCAATAAAGATCCTACAAAGTGAAAATGTAATTTATATAGTGATTGCTTACTCAGCTCAGTTGTGAAACTACCTTATAGACTCAGTCATGGTAGCAGGGACCGAATGCTGACAAGCAAGTCAATACAAAGGGTTTGTAGCAAAACAAGCTTCTTCGAGATCCATCCGAACCAGTCCGACTACATGCCACTGCATTTGCAATGACAATTGGCACATGTGAGCTCGCAGCACGGAGTAGAAAACACACCGGCCAACACCATACCACACATGCAAGTGCTTGCTTACGCATTATTTCTGTTTGGGATCACCCCTCCATCCCACAAGCCCCACAACACAACCATGAGCAAGCAGAAGCGGCAGTGGATGTAGGTTCCACAACACACCAAGGCTTGCTCCTGTACATTGTTTCACAGAGGTGACGCTAAATCCTTAAAAAGGACAGGCTGCCACCGCTAAAAGAACGGGAGGGGGGGGAAAGGGGGAACCTTTCACAGAACCCACACAGCCAGACTAACACCAGACGACCAAAGAGCATTCTCACTTCACTTGATGAGGCTTCCAGGACTTGAGCTCTGCGCAAAAGCAGCAGCTTGGACAGCCAGAGCTTTACGCGCAAGAATGCACCAGCCACCCACACTTTCAAACGCACACACACACACGCATTGTCCCTGCCTCTCATCAACCAGCGCACAAAACAAACAAAAAAATATTTAAATGGCGGCACGCAATGGGTGCGCCCGAAAAAGCATGAAGAATAGTACATCTGAAATGAGCCAAAATGAGCAAGTTCACGAGCCAATCTGAATTAAATTGACAAAGGTGCTGAGGAAGCAAATGCATGTATTTACAGTGCACCACCACACATTTTGTTCGGAGTGGTGGCTTTCTGAAAGGGTCCAGTGAAAAAAAAAAGAGGCTGCAGCTAATGAAAGATAGTAAACACCTGCCCTGTCTTTATGTCATAGAGGCTACACCAGGCCGAATTGCAAACTAAGCATAACACTCTTCAGACACATTAAGTTTGAAGCCAAAAAAATAAAACACTAGCGTCCTTCCCAATTTCCATAAACCACTGATGTGCATAGGCCTCACTTCTCGGCAAAGTGGCATGCCAAATAAGCAGCAGGAGCTTGCAGCTATGCTACTACCATTTGAATGGGCAATGCAAATCTACAACGCGAAAATCCTCCATCAACTTTTTGCCAACTACAATCATGATTAAATGAAAGAGAAAATGAACACAGATGCCCTTTCTTGCTCTCCGCCCAAGGGGCACACAAGTTTTAAACGCAGGTATAAAAAAAAGGAAGATTGGACAACTATGATGGTCTTTCAGAAGGTAGCCCTTAGTGTTGGCGGCTGCGGAGCACAAGTCCCACTGCTCTCGGTGTGACACCCTTCCCTGAAGTACAAGAATTGAGGCCAAGACTGGCCACTGCATCCTGATCCCTTTCAGAATAGAAGCTTGGCCTTGTGCACAGCAGCCAGCAGTAAGGAAGAACATCCAAAAGAGCTACAAATTGTGAAGCATCGTATTAAAACAATTTTGCTTTTTAAAAAAACTTGGGAGGGAGGAATTCACACGCTTTGCCAATCACACCTCCTGCTGCATAAGCCATACTGCAGGACCAAACAAAAAAGAAAATGAACACGACTCGTGGATGAACAATGGAAACAAGCGTAATAAAAGCAGCTAAAGAAATACACTACAAGTTCAACCCGTGCCAAACAACAAGTCGCACCAGATGGTACGATGAGGACCCCACTTGCTGTTGACAGTGCTGGCAGACAAACACCGTGTTCTCCAACGGCTACTCAAACTGCAGGCAAGCTGCGGACTTCATTGTAAACGATTATTCCATCGCGAGTGTGGCTATCCAGCAGCCAATGACAGAATGAAAGTTTTCGGGGAAGAGAAGGGAAAAAAAAAAGAATGACTGGGTCATCAAATGATAACAAAAGTGCCATGGCTCTCTTGCCGTTTTGTTCAATGTAATCCCAATGTGGATCCTGTTTGCTGCTAAAGGCGTGCTTGTCGACTACACGATTGACATTCAAAGTCAAGCAAGCTGACAGTCAACAAAAGTGGCATCTACGATTGAACAATCAGAACCAACTCATTTAAGTTATGCCGTATTCACTATTTGCAAGGCATACAATAAAACAGTGCCAGCCAGAACATGCAAGTAGCAACTGTTGCCAACATACCAAGATAAATGGCTCCCCACCAATGCAGCACTGTAGGTGCATTTGATGGCGCCAAGTCGCACCCAAGCACATAGGACTTCAAACCAATGCTTTGCCTTATCTACCAAGCAAGCACTCTGCACCCATCACACAGGGCCCTGTCGCAAGTGAACAGCAGAAATGGCAAGCAGCTCGCACACTCATCTGCCTTGCACGGCACTTTATGACGGGAGAAGTTGACTAAATATGCAACAGGACAAATAAATACAGATGTTGGTTCAGACCCCCCCCCAAAAAAAAAAGAAGACTGGTGAGGACAGGGCACAAGCAGGAAGTGCAAACAATTTAAACCCATTCCACGCATCGCCAAGGTGGACCTAGCTCAAACACTGTTATCAAGAAAAGAGAAGAACCCAAGGAGAACCGGTGCAGCACCAATGCCCACCAGAAGCTCTCAAAGCCTGCAACAAACAGGCTTCACATTGGGATGATGTGAAGAGGTGTGTGATCCAAGAGAGTGTGCACAGCCGTCAACGACAACCATGCACACTAGGCAGCCACTTCCTCCAGTGGCTTGGTGGCCGGTGGCTTTGCAGCCGGCGGCGTGGCCACACTGTCCCCTGCGATCGCATTCTCCTTGGCAATCGGTGGCTCGGCGTCCGCTTTTCCGTCGGTTGTCGTTGTGGCCGCCTTGCTGCTGCTGCTGTCCGTGGTCGTCTTCTCTTCCTTGTTGTTGACCTCTGGCTCCTCCTTGTGGTCGGCGTCGTCGTCCTCGGAGTCTGCTTGCCGGGCCTTGCCCACATCCTCGTCATTGTTCACTTCGTCTTTCTTCTCGTCCTTCTTGTCTTTGCTGTCGGCCAACTCGTCCTCATTGGTGGCCGCTGTCGAGGCCTCCTCAGCAGAGGCTGCCTCCTCCTCTTCCTCATCTTCGTCCTCGTCCTTCTTGCTGCGCTTGGAGGCAGCGGCCTTCTTGGAAGCACCGCGGGCCGGCTTAGTAGGGGTCTTCCGTGCAGGCTCCTGCGGCATACGTAAACAACCATCAGGTCCATAATCAATCTGTGCCTTTCACTTTTGCGCAAGTGATTACAAAACTGCACATGGCTACAAGCTAACACAAATGAGGGCTCAATGCTGCATGTACAAAGGACACGAGGAAGCCTTTGGCCTTGAGATTAAATGAAACCCCAACAAAAAGTGTGGGCCACAAAAATGCTTCACTCTCACGTCAAACAAGGACACGTGCAAATGCGCACGGATATAGTGTGCTGCCCCTAACATTCCCCAAAAGACTCATCAACTAACACAGCAGTGCCCATTAAACAGTGGCTCTCACCTGGCACCAAATCTGACCCGATTTTCTAGTAACATTGTAATGTTTACATAAAATGAATGCTGTAGGAAGCTATCGGTTTTCCTCACGTCACATAAATGACAAATTTTAAAGGGCCCCTAAACCACCTTAGATATTTTTTGAACATTTCAAGTAAACACGTGCATCAAGTTCAGAATGCCGTCACGATCAACGATGCCAAACGCTGCAGCGCTACGCGCCGCGGGCACACCACAAAATCAAAAAAACAATGCCGTCCTCCTCTCCTGGCCTCTCCGTTATCTCCAGCGTTCGTCACTGTGTCAGCAGGGTTAATCTGGTGATGTTAGCGTTGGGGACAATGCCCATTGGCAGAACAAGAACCTACGACTTTCGGTTTGTCTGCTAGCAGGTACGCGCGCTAACTTTTCTTCCTTGTCGTGTTGCTCGCTGGTGCGCCCTTGCGAATCGGTAATTACAGCCCGCAACGCAAGTGCCAAATCGCTCACGTTCCAACACAGTCGTGCTTAGCGGTCTGATTAGCTGCGCGAACAGAGTGCGACAGTGTTGGGCCTTTCTAGACGAGCGCGCAACACAGGGTCTATAGCGGCACGCTTCGCTTGAACACGGGCCGGCACCACAGCAACAGCGGGTAGCCGAGAAGCGCTGAATCCACGTCCCCGTTACCATCACGGTAACTCGCCGTTTGCCATTCGCGGGCGGTTTTACTCGTGAACGGCGCGATTTCCTTGCCGGAAATGAATGATATTGGGACCCATTTATGCGGTAGCCTCACCGCCACCACCGCAGATCGCTCTACGGCGCCGATATCGTCGCTAGGCCTTTTCCGGCTCACTTCAAAGCTAAAACAGACGGTGCTTCGGAATGAATTACCGACGCTCACAAGCTGCAATATTTTCTTACCGTTATTATCGCTCTTCGCAATAATTGTACTCGAAGAAGAAAGCATGCTTATATTAACGGCGCCGTTGGCTGTGATGCGAGCACAGCCGAGCCGATCATCTCCCGTCGGTAGCCGTGCACGGCAGCTGAGCTCGACAAGTATCGGAGCTCTCGAGTTCATGTTTAACGTTTGACAGTGGATATCGTATTTTCATAAAATGTACAATTTACGCATTACTTTATCTAGGAAAAATTATTCTGCTTGGAACAGAAGCTGCAGCCAATGTTTTCGTCGCCGGTGGCGGAGGCACACAGCTTCGCAGTCGTCAATTGGCCCGTTGATCGTGCTGCGGGCGGTGCGCCGGCCAAACTACCGTCTACTTTGGACACCTCTCACATGGCAGACGTTCTAGGGCACAGGAGGCCAATTGGCCGTCGGTATGTACGTTAAAAATGAACTCGAGAGCTCCGATACTTGTCGAGCTCAGCTGTGCTCGCATCGCAACCGACGGCGCCACTAATATAAGCGTGCTTTCTTCTTCGTGTACAATTATTGCGAAGAGCGATAACAACGGTGAGAAAATATTGCGGCTTGCGAGCGTCGGTAATTCATTTCGAAGCGCTGCCCGTTTTAGCTTTGAAGTGAGCTGGAAAAGGCCTAGCGACGACATCGACGCCGTCAAGTGATCGGCGGCGGTGAGGAGCCACTAGCATGGATGTGCCCTATTATAAGAACGCCTATTCTCTGCTGAATGTATCGGATTCAGCAGAGAATGAGTGACATACCGCAAGTGGCCAAAAAAGGGGTGGCATATTCTGGGATGATTATCACTTTTGTGAATAACTTCTCTTTCGCAAGAGTTTATGTGGCTAGCTCCAGGCACATCGGCATCTACAAGCACTGCCGATATCCCACCCCGGCTATAAGTTTGGGAAAGGCAAACGAATGCGTCCTCCTGAGACTTCTTACTAACACGATGCTCTGCCCCGCAATCGTGAAACATTTTGACCCTATGGTCAATGGCAGGTACCAGCTCTGTGGGGATGTAGCCGATACTTATCACATGGTCTGGTCCTGTCAATGTAATCCAGCCCTAACCCCCAAGAGGTCTGGGACATGACCCTGCTCGGTTGCTCAGACCTACAGGCCCAGAAGGCTTTGGTCCAGAGAGCCAGGCTTCGACCAATGGTGTCCCAGACAAGGGACTCCCCCTTGTATGTAGAACCCCACTATGGGGCTCACACCTCTCATTACTGTAATAAAGGCTTTTCACCACCACAACCCACGAGCAACAGCATTCTTGACACAGTGCCAAGCACGCTATCATATCATAGTGCCAGTATCATTGTCGCCTGCCGACGCTTCATGTGCCACAAAACTGAAAGTGGTATCTTCGAAAGTGATTGTCCTAAGTGTGCCTCAAGTTTGTCAACGCGTTGTGCATAGTTTCATACCATAATTACTAAAGCGAACTGTAGCGCTAGCATCTACTGAAGCTGTAAGCAGGGCACATGCTTCAGCCAGTGTAGGAATGATAGTTAGTACAGTACACTTGATTTAATTCAACTCCAGTTAATTCAATACTAACCGAAGGTCCCAGCCAGTGCCCATGCATTACTGTGGACCCAAAGTTTGGTTATTTTGAACCTAAAATTAGCCTTTACCAAATAATTCGCACTTGACCAGTCAGCACACACATGACCGTTATGGTGACCCCAATAGCAAACCCTTTAGTGACCGCATCTGTCTTGGCGGAGCTTGGGAGACTGACAGTGAATGCATTCACCACACACACAAAAAAATCTCCCATCAAAAACACCTATTTCAGGCCTGCCCTGGAAGATTTTCAAGCGATAACTGTAGCTCACAATGACTGATTACGGTATTTACCAAATTCTAAAGCGGGCCTTTTTTTTTAAAGAAAATCAGGCGGAAATTGCGCACAATATGCAATCGGATACGAAACCAAAACTGCCTTTGCGGCATTCATATGCTTTACTGCATAACACCATACCTGCCAACCACAAGACTTTCAAATTCGTAAACTCGCGAAAACAACTTCACACACACTTGGAAGTACTGGTAGAGTCTAGTGCTGACGAGGCTTCGAGCTTCGCAGCCGCTACGGCCATGAAACACCGGAGTGCCGGAGTCGCACTGCGCCCGATGCAGCAGCACGTCGCACAAAACAAAAGCGAGGCCCACAAAACAGGTCATACTCGCAAAAAAAGCCTAGCGAAGGCGACAGGCGAGACAAGCCACAGCCTCCAATACAGAAACTGTGCCTGCTGCATCGACCCGAAAACGTCGTCGACCCGAAAACGCCATACAGGTGGGTCTCTATGTTGAGAGTAACAACAACCAGTGACGTCCGGCCGTCGTCAGGTCGTATAATGACCCGATGACGAAGGCAACGTCAGAGTGAAAAATGTCCTTACTCTGCAGATAATAATGGTTAAGGCGCACACCCCCATCTCTATGCACCCCTATGTAAGTGGCGCCCTCGCCCACCAGCAACGGTGTGACTTTATTAGAAATTTTAAAAAATAATTTTTTAAATATAACCACTTTTCCGTAAAAATTGAGCCGAGATTCGTAACATCATAAGACGGGTCCAAATTCGTAAATTGTACGGAAAATTCGGAAGAGTTGGCAGGTAAGTAACATGGATTGCGGCAAAGCTGAGTTTAATAACTGTTTGGCAAAGCTGATTTTAGGAAGCCGGCTGCCATTTGGCAATGCATGTTAGATTAAACCCTTGCCGATTTTTCTTGCTAACTAATCAAGTTCGCAATATATTTCAACTTTGTTTAGGAGCTTTAATGTCATTTTTATGTTAGTTTTCTAATTTGGACACACGGAAAGTGGGCACGTGTTTGATTCGGGGGTTTCTTATAATCAGGCAAGTACCACCACATGAATCAGCAGTGTGTTCTGGTGTTCTTTCTGCATCTTGTTTAATTCAAATCACATAATTCAATTAATTTCATCAGTACCGTCAGGGTCAGACTAGCCCTTTAAGGGTCAATGCCCTAAATGTACAGCGCCCTGAAAAAGTCTCAAGTGTTCGATGCCGTATATTTACAGCACCATCCATGTTTGAAGATGTGCTAATTTTTCATCTTATTGTTGACCAGCAAATGCTGCCACCCTGTGCGGATACAAGGCAGTGTCTTCTTACTCTGCAGTCCCTTGGTTTTCATTCTACAGTATCTTTATGCTGGCGTTTTAGCAACCGCTTACACATCCGTGCGCGAGAGGGCGCACGCAGTGTTGCCAGTTCCGACAAGGCAGCGTAGCCAAAAGCTCAAAGTTGTAGCTCAAATGTAGCCAAACACAAAAAAGTGCAAAAAATTTCATAGCCAAATATAGCCATTTTTATGTGCCGTTTTATTTTTGTATACATTTTCACATTCCACTACGGCTATCCTTGTTTTGCACAACCCGTCATAACAAAATGTCCGTGCCACTGTGACGGTCGACCCTTATCATCAACAGGGACATAATGCTTGCACAGAACAATTTTTGGTTGGGCCCGGAAGCTCTCAAGTTCCAGCAAATCACTGCAGAGGACGAAATCAGTGCTTTTATTTTATGACAAATAGTACTAAGTTATTATTATAGATATTGACAGTAATATTAACTACGAACTCTGCTTTTTAGCTGTTGTGAACGCTAAATAATGTTTAGCATCATCGATCTCCCACGTCATCTCTGCCTACGGCGTAGAACATGGGTTCTCAAAGTGGGTTCCGCGGAACCTACGGGTTCCGCAGGCCCCTGCTCGGGGTTCCACGAGCCACTGATAAATTTTCCCTGGTCCCGCTTTCGACAAGTGTCTAAAACGGCGAACATGAGGTGCGCTTGATCCAAAGAACCTCCATTACTCATGCCCGAATTACGGTGCCCGAGTGTCAAAAAGCACATCACAGTGCGTAACAGCAATGCGTGAACTGCGCAATAAATACGCAAGCAGCTCGTAGCCACCCAACCTCTGAGAACGGGCAGCGCGCCTAAGCTTTCGCACTTGAATCTCGGAGGCCGTAACTTACCACCATGTGCCTTTCTCCTATTTGTAGATAGGGTAGGTGCCAATAGCGTGCGCACTGACCTATACGTTGGAGGAAAAAAAAAAAAAAAAAACGCGGAGCACCGCAAATGCGCGCCACAGAAGAGCAAGAACGGCGTAGCGTCCAACCGAAACGAAGCAGCGCAGTCCGCATCGCCGTGGTCCTCAGCTTGCACCGTGGTCCGTAGTGGCAATCGTACGCGGCACGTGACTGACAGCAACGCCTAAGCGCTTCTTGCCTAATTGTGCCTTTAAAGCCTCTATTCTTGCGTTTATTGCCACGCGTAACACCGCGTTCGCGGCTAGTCGCGTGCCTCCGTAAGTGCGTAGTCGCTATCTCTGATCGCGTCGATAACCACCGCAGTTTCGTCCGCAGCGGTTGCGGCAAATAGTTTCATTTTCACTCGATGCGCACGTCGGCTGCGTGCCTTCACAACTGCGTAGTCGCCTCCCATGGCAGCGTCGATAGCGACCGCAGTTTCGTCCGCACTTCTTGCAGCGAAAGGTAGCTTCGTTTTGACTTGGTGCGTCTGTCAGCCGCCTGCCTTCTGAACCGCAAGGTCGCCGTCCATGATCGCGTCGATAGCGGCCGCGGTTTCGTCGACAGCGGTTGCGGCAAGCAGTAGTTTCGCTTTTACTCAGTGCAAAGCTGTTGAAGATAAAAAGCACCGGTTACATCGCGATGGACGGACAATTTGTTGGCGAGCAACTGAGTAGCAAAAAAATAATCGGGATGTGCGCCCGTTGGTGCAAAGCGCGTCTCAGATGAAAACGCGCGCCGCGAAGGATGTCGCCGCTGCTAGCGCTAATCAGTCATGAGATGAAGAGAATTTCAGCTTCCGCACTGGTCTTGTGCTAAATAGAAACAAGATTTTACGATTGATTGAGTAAATAAAGGCGTGTTGACGTAGTGCAGCATTTGTTTGTTTTCTTGATACCCTCGATAATTCGGTTAAATCGGGGGGGGGGGGGGGGGGGGGGGGTTTCCTTGGCACTTTATGGAGCTTAGCAGGGTTCCCTGGGATGAACGTACCTGAGAACCCCTGGCGTAGAGTTCAGCTGTCCAGCGATCTGCGACATGCTCACGGCTTTTTTTTTTTTTTTTTATGAGCTAAAACAAGTCTTTCACGCTATGATATCTCTGTTATTTGTCTCGTCCTATCTTGTTTTCTCTTTTTTTTTTAATTAGCTTGGCCCGAGTTAGCTGGTGCCTGCTCTATATACTGTCCATTCTATATACTGGCTCTATATACTGTCAACCTGGCCGCCAACTTAGGTCTCTAGCACGGCAAGAGCACGCGTTAAAATAAAGTGTCAGACAACAAATGTCACTCACTGTCTGAATCGGCGTAAGCAAAGCTTTAAAAGATTACTGCGCAAAATGGCACACCAGTGTTTTTTAAAAAGCGCGCAGTTATTTTCAGCGACGAGCACGTCCTGAACTTAACAGCGCCACCTCGGGGCTGGAGCCATGCAGCAGTCACATGAGTGACACTAGCCTAAGTGCGGCAGTACATTCGTGTGTAAAGCTGCACAGTCTATTCGTAAACACTGGAGGAAGTAACCTGTGTCATGCATGTTACGTTTCCATTCACATTTGGTTCTTAGCTCCTGTTACAGCAAAGCAAACGACCTTGGCCTATGTCACTTGAGCTACTTCGGTGACTTGCCGTGATGGCACAGTAGCTGGCCACATCAGATGCTTACCGTTTGGAGCATACAGTAATACCCCGTTAACACGAAGTAGTAAAAACGAACAAATTTCGTGATAAGCGGAGTTTCGAGATAGGTGAATTCACGAAAATATAAGTATAACCATTCAGGTCATTCATGTACGATTTCCGCTGATTACTATGGTGATGTGGACTCCACCGCTTCGTTTCGGTTGGACGCTAGCGCCGTTTTTGCTCTTTTGCGTTGCTCCTAGCTTGCCGAGCTCCGAAAGTTGTCCTACGGCCAAAAACGTCCGAATTAACTAGTTTGACTGCACTGAATAATGCATATGCCGGCCAGGCCAAAAAGGAGAGTCCGAATGACTCGATTTTCCAAATTAACGAGGGTCGATTTAACGAGGTTTTACTTTAGTTACAGAGGTTTTACTTTAATTAACGAGGTTGTACCACCGCCCGCCTGTAAACAGATGTAAGCGCAACTCTGTGAGCAACCAAGTGAGCATCTGGCAATAACGCTTCGGGAGATTAGAAAGCAGATAGTCATTCGTTTTTACGAGTGCAACAAACGGAAACAGCCAGTGAAACGGAAGCCAAAACTAACCACTGTGCGCCCAGTGTTACCAGGTTTGTCTATATATAGCCAAATTGGGCTACAGGAAAAAAATTTTGGCGTCGACTTCGACGAGTTGGCTATGTGGCTATATTTGGGCTACTGAAAATCTGCGACTTGGCTTTGTTTGGGCTATGGTGGTGCCCTAATCCCCGCTCCAGAGATGGCTCTGATCGGGTAAAAGCAAGTCTCGAAGGCTATGTTTTCGCTGGCTGAGCCGGCCGCGTGGCTCGGCGTGTGTGCGTGCGCGAAAGGACTCCCCTTCCCTCTCTGCGCTGCTATCTGAACCAGTGTCTGATCTTTGATGCACTTAAGCTTACGCCCTGCTTGACCGTTATGCACCCGATCCCTGGGTATCGGGATGAACCTGGGAGTAGTGGGTTTTTCACAGTACACTGTACTAACATGGCTATGCTCAGGAAGGGAGAGCAATAACATAGAGTCCGGGCTGTCGGGCGATTGTGGCACCAGTACGGGTGGGTGACACGCTCCAGTGTGTTCATGGCCATGTCTTTGGGTGAAGTATCGCGCTGGGCACAGCTTGCGACCTACTCCGCCTTTCTCGCGCGAAGCTTTACTGCCATTTTCCTTCTCCTGCTAGATGAATTTTTGTTCGTGCTTACAGTTCTAAATTGTAATTAAACGCAAAAACATGAAAATCTTAATTACTCTTCTTATCATAAACGGGTATATTTTATTTTAATATTTATAACAGCTTTTCTTTGACGCCGTAGTGACGCTGCAAGTGCAACACACTATCCGCAAACGCAAAACACTTATTCTAAACCTCTTCACCCCTGCATGCCCCAACCCTAAAACACCCGCAAAGCTCTTTTGGGTCCCAAACTTTGGGGGGGCCCCTATTCTAAAACTGTATTAGCAAATCAACATGGTTTGCTTTTTGACAGTACCCGGTTTTCACAGCATAACCACTGTTATCAATTTGTTGTTTACCTTTGCTCTTTGTGTGCTGTCGCGGCTTTTACCATTTCGAGCGAGTTAAGGGGAGATGCGGGTCTTGAAATGGCAAAAAATCGCAAAAAAAAGTACATTTTTGAAAAAGTGCATTTTCGCTACGTTTATACATTCAAGAATGCCTCCGCGAAATATAGAAGGTAAATTTAATCAGAAAATAGAAAAAAATTGCACTCATACGGGCCAGGGTGGACGCAAAATTCGCGAAAATTGGCCAAAAATGTTCGAACTTCGCGCCGTCGCTATTTGCGAAAGCGGTGGATGGCGGCCGCCATCTTGGGCTTGTTTGGAAGCTGTTTTCTTTGTGCGCATTTTACGCCATTTCAAAATGGCGTCGGCAAGGGGAAACCCACGCTATCACGTCATTTCTGAAGGATGCATCCGTGCCGCCGATTGGCCAAAGCGCACACACCCTCCGCGCGCCTCGCTCCTAGTGGTCCAACGCCGTTTGGCGTGCCGCTTCTCGCGTGCTCGACCGATATCGCATTGCGCTGCGTTTGTTTCTATCTGTCGTTTCATCGCGCCCTGTTCACGCTTGTTCGGCCCCTCGGCAACGTTTGATAAGGTGCCGTAATCACTGCCCAAAGGCTGGAGGGGATCGTCGTCTCAAGGTTACTACGCACCAAGCGTTTGGCAAGTAAGCGGCAGTGAAATACACGACGGAAGGCGGCTAGGCCTGGCATGCTGCCGGAGTTGCCGGTCTGCCTGGACATTCTTCCGGATTGAGTTCCGAGCTGCAACCCGGCACGTCTAGCGTCAACACTTTGGCTGCCTACGGCTCGCGTCTTGGTACAGACCGCGTAGACGCTCGTTTTCTTCGCAAATGATGAAAGTGGGGAGCGCGCAGCGAGCGCCGGTAACACGAAAATTCGCCTTGGCTTCGCAGTCTGCAACGGAGCTAAAGTTCGAGCTGCTGGGCGTCGACACGAAAAAGGACATTAATGACCGCGGCACTGAATTTGCAATCGTGGATTTATCCGTCGTATCACGGGTGCGGCAAGAAAGCGGTGATGCTTTCAAGGGACGCCGCCAAGAAGTACGGGCTCTCGCGCTCTGTGCCGAGCTTGTGCTGGAGTGCTCCATCTGTGGCATGCGCGAATGGTGCATCGATGCCTTGAAAACGATCGTCGGTGGTTTCACATGTCCAACAAGGATCACAGAAGCAGAAATGCTGTGACAAGCAAGCTTGCAAAGAGGCACAAGCCAGCAACAGACTCTGCCTAGTCTTGGGCACTACTATCGTCTAGTCTGGACAGTACTATAGGTCTAGGTGCGACTTGTGCTGAATGCACAGTTGTGCGAGTGTGTAAAATATTTTTTGTTATTTGAATTCTGGGATTTTACGTGCGAAAACCACGATATGATTCAGGATTAATTTTGACCACCTGGCATGCACAACACAAGCACACGAACTTTCTTTCTTGCATTTCGCCTCCATCTAAATGTAGCCCACCACTGGGATTTGATTCTGATTTGGTGTTCTGGCCATAAACTTTGTGCAAAGGACATATTTTGTTGTGGCCATGAACTCTGCGCAAGTTTATTTGCACAGGGATGCCATTTGTGTGCTTCCTGATCAATAAGGATCTAAAAGAGAAATGTGAAGTGGCTGGTGCTAGCTTTCTAGCATTGTTTTCAATGACTGTGCATGATGTTACAGCAAGTATCTCAGTGTTATTTTTGCACAGTGGCCACATATATATCATGAAATTGTTGCTGAAGGACAGTGCTACATAGTGATGCAATTCATATTGCCATATTGCTAGGCCAATAAAAGTTACAATGAACTGAAAGTTCAGACTCGTTTTTCTCAGTTTAATTTTTTTGGCCATCGCGCACTGCCTTACGGAGAATTTTTGTATGTTGTTTTTAAGTACCAACAAAAAGTTTGGTATCAATATACTTGTATTGAATGGATCTAGTCGGTGATGCTATTTATTTATTTCTGAAGTTGTCTGCAAAATTCTAATTGCCACTAATTATAAATGAAAATGCACAAAAATATTGCGAGGAGAAGTACATCTGTTTTTTTCACACTATAAGTGCACTGACAACAATAAAAATAGCATCACCGGCTAGAGCAACTCTCTGGCATTCTTGCCATATACTTTGTTTTTATTTTTGACAAAATTAAGTTTTTTTAAAAGTCCCATAAGAAATCGACTGAATTTCTGTATTAAACATTTTGTATTATTTGTTCTAATGCAGATATACAAAATCTAATTAGATATTTCCAATCAGCAGAAAGAACTGAACAATACTGTTAAATATCATCCAATTCATACCAAAATTAACAAAACTAATTTTAGAGCCCACATCTCTTTAAGGCACAACCACAAGGAAGAAATCTTCCGACAGATTTTCGGCGTCGGCAGGCGGCATAGAGAACAATGCGCCGCCGGTTCATGCTCGCTCAGAGCCACAAGACCAAGCATGCCAGACTACAGCGCCGACGGCGGAAGTGGCGGTAGGTGCAACTTCAGGCGATCTGTACCCGCTTTGTGGGAAAGACTGAACGTCACTGCTGATATTCTTAGTTTTTCGATTATACGACGGCCGGATTATATGACGGTTTTAGGTGGTCCCCTCAAAGTCGTATAATCGGGGTTCCATTGAACTAACCATTACAGCTGTAGATATCCTATAACAAGGTGTGTTTTAAGGTGCACCGTATGTGATGCAAGAAAAGATAATGCCTCTTCTAGCCTAGTTGGCATATATGCTTGGGACCGCTCCTGTGGATCATTCACCGCATTCAATGTAAGGCACTTTGCAGTTGCTTGGATCTGCAAAGGCATTTTTTGGAAACACGTTAGCACTAATCGCCCCCAGCAGAGCCACACTCGCGCAAAAAAAAAAATCGTCCTATGTGCCACTGCCAGAGGCAAGACTTACAGCCCTGGTCTGGCGCTGCTGCCGTGCGGGTGGAGCAGCCGGGGTGCCCCGCGTCTGGGAGCGTGTGCGCCTGCGGCCACTGTCCGGGTCGCTGCTGTCCTTGTGGCCGAGTTCCTTGAGAAGGGCCTCACCCTCCTTGGCAGCCGCCTCCAGGCTGCTCACACGCCGTCCACCCGCCGACTTGCTCTCACGCTGGGGACGCGTCTGCATCGTGCACAGGTTGCAGAATTACGCAACTAGCTTGCAAGGCATGCAAGCCACACAGCTACCAAGTCATAAGTCTTGCATATTCACTCACGAGTACGGGGACTCTCACTCTATCCACGCTCATTTCACAGTTGCATTAGGGTATGATGAAGGGGTGAGCAGAGGTGAGTACGAGCATGAATGGTAAGTGTAAGTGGGTGCATGTACAGCTGCAGCGGAAAAAGATTAGCACAAGTGACCAATGACCGGAGCAGGGAAATTGCCGTAGGTGGCCCGTGCACACTGGTATCTAAAGTGCCAGATGATTCATGTTTCAAAAAGGGAGTGTCTGGCACTCTCGTTTTAGGCGTGCTAGTGAACAGCGCTGGTTGCATACTGCAACTTATCTGCTTGGGTGATTCAACACTTGTGCTAATCTTTTTCCGCTGCAGCTGTACATATGTGAGCAAGTGCCGATGAGCATTGAGTGGTGCTTGATAAGTGTCAATGTAGGCTCGAGGGTGAGTGTTGGTGAGTACATAGCCTGCAAAAATATTGGCGAATATCCACTTATTCTGCCAACCTAAGTGGATTAACGACTTCAGGCACTATGTATACCATTGTGCAAGCCAAGATAACACATCAGAGGCAAAAGCACTGTAGCAAATACAGTCGAACACACTTATAACGATATCGCTTTTAACAATATACTGGTTATACCAAAGACAAGCTGCTGCACAGTTAACTTTTGTATGTTTTCTATGGTGAAATAACACACTTACTACAATGCCGCGTTATCAGTTATAATGATGAAGTCTGGCTACTGGGTGTCCGTGCCGAAAGGTAATGGAATGCAAAATCCTTGAAAAGAAAAAAAAAAAAGAAAAAGAGAAATTTGAGCCGCTGCACGCTGCCGCGTGGTGTTTTCCAGCCTTCTTCACATCGCCAGCCTCGCGCGCCTCTCCAGTCACCCTTCCATGCCTCCGCAACACGAATCGACCGCGCCAACTACGCAGGGCACTGCTCCCAGACTGCTCGCTGGCCCCTCATTCTGTGCAGTTCTGCTAACGGATAAAGTCGCTGGTGCCCGTCTTTGTAGGTTGCTTCGACGTCATTCCTGGCCACCTGGTTTTTCAGCCACGTTTTACTCGCCGCCGAAATGGAAGATGGCTGATCCACCCGCTGATCATCGGCAATGCACGACGTAGCCGATGAAAAGAAAACGCACTGCTATAGATTTGGAATCGAAGTGCTTCTAACCGATGAGTCGATCATCGCAAATATGCTTGCATCAGAAAGCGACGACGGCAGTGATGACGGGGTAGGGCAGGCTGCCACAGCATTGTCCTCACAGGAGGCCCTGCAGATTATTCAGTCCCTCCAGGGCTTCGTTTTTGCAAGGCACCTTCTGTTGCACCACATGGAGCACCTGGATGCCTTGGAGAAGGATGTCGGCAAGCTTCACATAAAGCAAGCTAAGCTGACAGACATGGGTTTTCTCGTGCAAGCAAGTGAGGATTACGTGGTGTGCTGCTTGTGGCGATCTCGCCCCAGCATTTTTTCTGGATTTCTCAACCTGAGAGGTTGCCGCGGCAGCCTTCTCGCATTTTTTAAAAGGCCCCTTTCAAGGCCTCCAAAGTGATGCCTCAGCAGAACTCGCATGGCACTTGCTGCCCGTGTCCTCGCTTCACAGTTGTTATAGCAGTGCCATTCTTGAACGCCAACAACCGCACCTTGTTACAAGCGACTAGAGTGCGCAAGAAGCAGAGTGAAACAGTTAAAAACGAGTGAACACTATCAGCAGCACTGGCCTCCCCACCATTATAGTTTTCTCTCAACAGCTCTGCCATCCCCCATTTTGATTTTTTGTGCAAGCTGGTTATAACAATTATCAGTTATAACAATGAAATTTTCGTGGCATTTGAATATTTTTATAAGTGGGTTCGACTGTAATTAGGTTTACAATGTATCGCATACATTCTGAGACACTTCTTATTGAACCTTTGCTGCAATACTGGGTATCACATGCTAAATGTTTTTGTGAAAGGAGTTGGGAGATAAAAGTAGTAGCCCGAAAAACCAAACACTGCTTTACACGCGCGGCTGTCAGTTCAGCCTATGCGCATTATCGCATGCCCAATCTCTACGTAATCATATATGGGTACAAATATATTAAAGGCAAGGTTTCCTCAGCGGTATGCCACCCGTCACCCCCGCCAGCTAGGCCTAGTCAGCACCAGGAGCCAGCAACCAAACGTGCAATTTGGTGCCAAGTCAACAAAACGCGTCGCAATGGCTGTACAGCGCTTGAAGCACCTCAATAACGAAGGTGAAGGCATGGGCAACACTCGAATAATGGCAACTTGGTCCGCAGTTGTCATGTTTTAACCATCTTAACCCATTCCATTCGGTAAGCACACAGATGAACTTAGTAGGCACGCTTGCCGCTTTTGCGGTCTTCAGTCTAGCCAACACGCATGATCTGTGGCACGATCACAGCTGAGCCGCAGACTCCCCGCGTAGGTTTTCCGCCCACTGCCCACTGCTATGACTGTTAGGCCTAACCAGCACTGTTTCAACTGGTGTCTGCCACCAAAGATATGGTTTAGTGCCACGTCGATGCATCTATTCACAGGTTAGTTGCAAGCTTAGAATCTATAAAATAAGGCGTCATCGTGGCAGATTGGCGCCACCATCTTTGTCACCCTCCTTTCCTCATGCCATCAAAGCTTTCAAAACATGATTCTCAGCATCAACGGTTCTAACAGTGGAAGTGCAGCGATGTTGGTTGGAGCAAGTTAGATGCATGGGAAAGCCTGCTTACAAAATTTCGCATATCGCCCATAGTTACTTATTTGTAAATACTGTGCAACCTCAATCAAGGGATCATAGTAGGGCGATGCACGACTTGGTGCATATAACAAAACGAAAAGAAAGTCATGCGCGAGGAGCAAGCTGGTTAGCAAACAATAGTACATGTCATCATCGTAAGTGGGCCACAAAACAGCATGTTGATGTGTCCTCGCTCACAACTTCATCTGCAATTTCATTTTATCGGTAATAGCCCATGGGAAATGAGAGAACTTAAACCCCTTGTCACCTTGGGTTAAAGGGTCCTTGAAACGGTTCGGACAAATTTTGGTGATGGCGACCACAAACTGGATACTGACAGCCCGATGCGCTGCAGCCACTCCGCTCGCCTGTTGCCTTGCAGATGGGGACACGATGTCGCAGCTTGACATAATGCCAACAGGGGTGGGACTGCCCAAAGTCATTTCAGAGCAATTTTTGGAGCAGTTTGGAGCCGACAAAATTGCATTTTGGAGCAACTTGGAGCAGAGTAAATTTCATTTTGGAGCAGGCCATTCTGAATTTCGGTGGAATAATGGAATATGACAGCACACTTCGAAATCACGACGAAACAGAGAATCAACCAACACAAAGTGCGTAGTAGAAGCACGCTTTGTAGCCATAGTGTACTAGAATATGGAAGAGTGGGTCGAGCGGCGGCACGGCGTTTGTTTTTCTGTAAAGCCGAAAACATCGGTGGAACTGCAATCAAACTATATATTCCTGCGCTGACGCTCATGATGATAGCGGAAAATGTACTCAAATTATGCGGTCCAATTGACGCGCCAACATAACTTCTGCATCACCATATGTGACCGAAGACCCAGAGAGCCGCAATCAACCCTGGGTTGGTACAACGTAAAACTATTCCAATTTGTCTTTATTGTGATATCAATTATATGGACACTCCAGGCACATTTCTGCCGTCGTTGTCGGCGTGATGTTCCGTATAAAGTCCAGAGGCAATAACATCATCGCCGCGCGCCGTATGCTGTATATGCGAGTGAAAGCGTGCAAGGGTGAGCCGCCCATGGCGGCGTCCCACGCGCGCAAGGCACTGGGGGGGGGGGGCTGCTGTGTATGGCGCGGCAGCGCGGGCCCTATCTTGGAAGCGATCTGCGATTGGGATAGAGTGCGAGTGCTCATAGCTTAGTGCGCGCTGTTTTTTTGCCGCTTAGCTCGAGTTGAAGCGAGAGGCAGCATGAAAGTCAATTCGCTCGCTCCTGCTGCCGCGCTTCCTCACTCCAGTGTTTATTAGACAGCCAGTTTCTGCAGTCATCGAGTGAGACGTGTTCATGCATGTATGCTTGTGTTTGCGTGACACCATGCTTGTTAATTCAGTTAGTAAGCGAATGTTTACAAGTTTACACGGCCGATAAAACTACTACCCTTACTTCGTATAGATAGATGTTTACTAATTTGCTATCGCAATCGATGCTTCGCCTTACAGGCAAAACTGCGACTTCTTGTTCCAAATCCGCAATTAGCCCTTCGCGATATGTCAAAATGTGTCAGGCCTCGCCAATGTGGGCATAAAAACAGATGGGAATATTTTTACAGTATAGTGGCCCTGGGGACAGAGACCGCCGCCCGCTGAACCCGCGCCTCCCTAATATCTATATAGTTCACTCGCAGTGCCCTAAGCCTGCTTTTCGTTATCTTGCACCTCAGCTAGGGAGCGCCGCGCCACACGGCTCACTCAACCGTATTCTAGTACACTCTAAATACAGCCGCCCTGGCCGTTCCAACAGTGACAACAGCCGAGAGTGGCCGGAGCGCCGGAAGTGCCGAAGAGTCCAGCGTTAAAAGCATGAAAATCACGAGAAACTGTGCGGGAAGCACCGTCGTGCGGTCTGCGGAATGTGAATGGCCGCACTCTTTTTCGGAGAACGAATCGGCTCACTGTTCACGACTACTGCCAGAGCATACATGTGGAAGCCGTTCTGGCGCAGCGTGGCACAATTTCGGTAAATTTTCTGTGTTTGGAGCAGGAATCAGGGTTTGTATCAAAATGGTGCAATTGGCGCACGAGTCCCACCCCTGTGCCAATAAAAGATTTGGAGCCCACAACATAACAAGGGTGATTCATGGCCCCCGCAAAAAGAAACCTCGAGACCAACACTGATTGTATAGCTCGGATCAACACGTTGCAACACCAGCAGACGACACTTGCTGTGTCGGAAGTGCTTGAGTGTACACTTAAATCCCGTTATAGCGCAACAGTTTATAACAAAATAACTAATATAATGAAAGAATCTTAATTCCCCTTGAAAGTGCCCATAGAAACACAAAAATTTTATACTGATCAAGGGATATAACGAAAACTTATCGTTCCAAAATGACAATTAACCACCCGCTTCGCACTCAAAATACTGATTCGTTAAAATACGCGGCGCTTTGCGGGCTTCCTAATGTACCAGTTTAAATCTCCCGCGGCTGCGCTGCACCGGCAACACCCCAAGCCAAGACAAGCTGACCAAGCTAGCTAAGCCAAGCTGGCCAAGCCTAACTTCTGTTAGCGTGCTGTGCGCACTACTCCAGAGAAAAGCCAGATACTTTGGCGGGTACGGAGACGGAGAAGGTGGTCTCGAGATAACAGCAGCTGCTGAGAAGACCGTCCTTTGCTTGAGGAAGATGCAGCAGCGAAACATCACAGACTTTTTCGCGCCATCTACTGAAAGGCCACGTAGCTAGCGTCGATCGCAATAAAATCAGTTCTTGTGTTTTTGTGTTTGATCTCAGTTTTCCGCCGTTTTTCGATTAGCACTTTACTTTAGACACAGCCACTCGGCTGCGACGGGAGCTAATACCTCAGCGATGACTTACCTGTAGTGAGTACGTATACCCTCGCATGCAATAATTAGCCGTATAATAATTAGTCAGTGGCTATAACAAACTAATCGTTATAACGAAAAAATCGGCGCCCGTTCGACTTCGTTATATCGAGATTTAAGTGTAGTGATGAATTGGCCCTTTCCATTATTGGTATGCTTCACCACAATACAGTGGGTATGTTTGACCATGTAATACTGCTGCTATGGCGGTGAAGCTGATATTTAAAAACTGGAATTATGCAATGCTTGACCCATGCTGTGCTTTTCACGCTTCGAAGCCATTGGCAAGGAGGATGACAAAGGCTGCATTGCTGACAGTGGCAAATATTTTCGACGAAAAACACAGCACCAAACTTTGTAATGAACTTTGAACCAACTAGGCCTAGCATTGCCGCAGTGGCTACGACTGCCAGCGGATCGGTGTGCAAGAGTTGATTCGAGGCTGCAAGATAATTAACACGGTGCCGGTGGTGGCTTCGATTAACGCCGTTTTGGACATGCAGTCACAGCAAGAAGTCAAGAAAATAAGACGACGGGTTTCAGCATTCAAAATTTCATATGTCATTACACATTTACTGCGTGGGTGCCGTTAAGACGTTCAAGTTATCCGGCATGTCTGAACGAAAAATTGGTCGTTGACTGTACTCACGTTAACCGGCACTCACTCCCTGCTCATGCGCACATCGCATCAAATTTACCGGCACTCGCTCACACCCTTTCTCAGTCACTAACGCTCTACCTCGAGCCTTGCAAATGCGTATGGAGCGAGTATGAATCCGTGTCCTCATTAGTGAGTATGCCAACCTATGTAAGTGGTTAGCCAACACTGTGACTAAGTGATGGGAGCCAACACTGTGACTAAGTGATGGGAATCGACTTTTCTTGAGTACTGAGAAGACGTTCGACCACACGTGTAAATCATGCTGCCTTTTCTCGCATCATTCTCGCAGTTTATTAATTTGTCGCAAGGGAGAAACTGTCCACTCACCCTGGCTGGTTCAGCCTTGGCCTTCTTGGCTGGCGGGGCAGCATCCCCGTTGGTCTCTTCCTCTTCCTTGGCATCTGTGGCTGGTTTCTCCACCTCGGCCTTCTGCAGCAGAGAGAGAGAACAGCAATGGTTGCAGCAGGCAGCCATCTCTTCTTGCGAATAAAGCAACTGTCTTACTTAAAGGGACATTGAAGAAAAACACTGACTGTTTAAACTCGTGAAGTAAACTTCCAACACTTATTTTCATCATATTGGCAGTAATATGCATATTATTTGAACAGTAAATGGAGGGCAAAGTCTCATTTCTTAAGATTTCATGGCATAACTCCAGCGTCGGTGCATCAGCATGACAGCATGGATTTCAATGTATTTTCTCGTTCTTGAGCCTTCGTGACACCCATTAAACACTCTCAAAACTTATCAAGTTCAACCTCTGGCTCCTTTAGAATGCAATGCAGTCCACCTTTCAAAACTAGGCGTGAGCAGATGCCGGAAAATATCTATGACACCATGGCGAGCTGGTGCTGGAACTTCAAGGCCACACCTGTTTTGTTTGTGCATCTTTTCTTGCTTACCATGCCTTTTCTTATGGTAATAGTGTTCTTCTTTCTGGGGTTTTACGTGCCAAAACCAGTTCTGATTATGAGGCACGCATTATGGTAAGAGTGACTCTTTTGGTAATACAGAAGGGAAATTTAATAATACAGCTGAAATAGTTTTTCTTTTCAGTATCCTTTCAAGGCAGACAACTAATCAACTCTCAGCAGACAGGAGAGCCAGGAGTCCACCTCTGAAATATTTACTAAGCACTATGTCGCACAAGTTTAGCAATCGCACAAGAGAGAGCCATGTCCAGTAGGATGCAACCAACAGCCACTTCAACAGGCAACTAAGCAGAATAATATGCAGTATAACCCTACCAACATATTTCTAGGTGGCGACAAAAACTGAGCGCACTAATTGGGAAAGCTTAACATCCAATAATACTTATGACAGCACTACACGAGGCAGAAAGCTACTCTAATACAAAAATTTATTACAACTTGAAACAGAAAGCGCAACAAAAAGGAATGAGATCCTTATTAAATAAAGTTTGCATCACTGCCTGGCAGTAAAATTCCACATGAAACATTTTTTAGGAGACCCTTACTAAATAAAGTTCGCATCACTGCCTGGCAGTAAGATTCCACATGAAACATTTTTTTAGGACAGTCGTAGCCATGAATCACTAAATGAAGCTTGTGATTTCTATCCGGTTGCTGGGCAAAATGTTTGACAATAAGAGCCTCTTTTCGAGCATTTCGGGAGTTTTTCACAGTTTGAGTGCAGCTGTGCATATATCTAAGTAATAGCGCAAGTTATCAAAGGTCATGACAATCGTGAATGTCAGTGTGGGGCATTAGCTTGCGTCTTCGTCTGCCTTCTCTTCACTTTTAACAGTGTAGGCTTTGTTGAGATCAGCTGTTCCAATGTCCTGACGCCATCATCCCAGGACATGCATTCACAGTAGGTGAATTCCCCCCCCCATGCCATAACATCCTCAAGCTCCCGCACTTCTGCAGACTCGTCAGCGTTGTCGATGCCCTGTACAATCTCAGCGTTTCAGTCAGCATAGCACCCTGAAAGTGCTTGCTTTTTTTGGTGCTCCTTGTATAGTGCTGCGCCAACCAGGCGCTGCAAAGTGACCATCTGCCACAGTGGTCAACGCAGGCACCACTGATGTACAATTCCGCATTTGTGGTGCACTGTCGCAGTTTTTGGACACAACAACCAGAAAAAAAAAACTAACAAACAGTAAGCTAATACACATGACCCTATGAAAACTAAACGGGACTGCCATTTTTAGACCGTAAGAGCCGGGCAGACGCAATGAACCGCAACATATCAACGAAGTTCTCAACGAGAAAAATTTGCAAAAAGTCCAATGCCAAAGCAGAAAGTGCACTAGTAGCGACAAATCGGCACTAACCAACAAGCAGTTTAAGAAGCATGCACTCAAGCGACTTGCAGAAAACCAGGTGAAATTTACGCGTTGCTGGAGGCTCGTAGAGACCTCACCATTGACTTCTCAAAGACAACTGGAGATTGTGGCAATCCTCATGTCCTATGACATTCGCACACGTGGCAAACGTCGTGTCGGGCGCAAGTGAGGAGGGGGGTGGGAGGCCTTCCTTTTGCGGGCGGCGCAATGGCATCGCAAGCTCTATCAGTGCCACCGGACGAGTCAGGTGAGATCCCTCCGACACTGCCCGACTCTCTTTGGTCACCAGCAAGCAGTCAGTGCAGAAGGCTCCGCCGCCGCTCCAGTTCCCGCAATAGTCAACCACGTTTTTGCCGTGGCCGCTCGTATTCCCAGGTAAGTTGGAGGCCCCCCCCCCCCCTCTTTACCTAGCGTTTTCTCTTCGAGGAATTGCTCACTTAAGTAAACTATAACTAGCTGGCCCGCTCAAAGTGTTAATTGCAATCGTAATAAATTCCGAGAGCAACGTGTACTACACGTGGTTGTCGTCGATTGTTTCCTCGAGCTTGTACCAGACCACGATAAATGAGCAGGCGGCGATGGGCAACCGCTGTGCTCAATGTGCCGAGAATGAAAGCTGTCAGTCATGGCACTACCTCAAGAAAATGGGATGTGGTGACGTGACAAAACTCTTGTCACCGGCAATTTTTACTTGCAGTGTAAAGTAGCAGGGTAGCCAACAGGGCTAGACCAAAGAGATCATCGTTAGTGATTATGGGTGGAAAATGTGCCGACTGGTAGAGGAGGTATTGGCCAACATGCAATAGCATTGCTTATTTGTGGTGCAGAACTAGCAAGCACTTGCACACCAGTGTCTGGCGCTGGAAAGTGCCACATGAAATTTACTACCTTGAGAAGCTTTTAGCATCTTGTACTTGACAAGAAAGTCCCATTTCTTTCCTTTCATGTGTTGCCACAAGTGCGTATTGGAACACCTCACTGCATACATACACACACTCAAGTGCATCTCTGCAGAGTCAAACTGCTTGTCTGGATTGTGTGACCAACATCCATGATCAATTCACCTTCCGTCATGCCCAGCAGAACCCCAACTGAACATTTTACAATGAGTAATGTTTATTAAGCAGGTAAAATTCTTAATATGATGCCCATCTCTTCACATCAAAAGGATATTTGTCTGTTTCTTCATCATATCTGTGTCACGCTATAGCAGTATATTAAAATAATGTTGGAGCAGAGTTCTCTAGGGAAAATGATAGCAAATGACAAAAACCTAGCTTGATGCCAGTTGCTGATCTCCATTGCACAATTTCAAACGTGGTCAAAGCTTTTACTTGCACCAACCTCGAATCTTGCCCAAAAAATGTCATACAAGTTTTTAAAATTAGAATTCAATTCTGGGGTTTCACGTACCGAAACCACAATATCATTATGAGGCACGCCGTAGTGGAGGCACTCCGGAACAATTTTGACCACCTGGGTTTTTTTTCAATGAGCACCCAACGCACCGCACGCGAGCATTTTTTTTTTCTTTCTTTTCTCATTTGGCACCGTCAAAGTGCGGCCACCGCGGTCGGGATTCAATCCCACACCCTCGGGCTTAGCAGTGCAATGCCACAGCCACTACACCACCGTGGCAGGTGGCCGTAAATGTTAAGCTGCACTCCAGCTCATTATACTTGCACTGCAGAGTTCCCCCAGTCTTGGGCATTCAGGGAGATGCTACTGCTGTTGCAACTTTTGCTAAAGCTCAATGTACAAGTTCCGTAAGTGCTTATCTTGGGGGAGGGTACATGTGGCAATTTAGGGTGCTGCACAGAATCTACGTGATTCAGGGAGATGCTACTGCTGTTGCAACTTTTGCTAAAGCTCAATGTACAAGTTCCGTAAGTGCTTATCTTGGGGAGGTACATGTTGGGCAATTTAGGGTGCTGCACAGAACTCTACGTGCCGAATGATGTCATCACTGCGCTTGTTTCTTGAACTGTCAGATCAGTGAACGACACAGTATGCCAGAGAAAATGCAGCCCGATCCACAAGCACATACCGAGAGACCGGTCGACATTTTCTAAACGTGACACTATTCCCTGTAAGCCCAGCACCAACCGCGAAACTTTTAAGAGGATCAAAACAGCAAGCTGGTTGAGTTGGTAGGTTAACATCTCCAAAAACGAACAGCGTGATAAAATGACGGGCAAAGATAGTTGCGAGCTAGTGCTCGTGTTGTCTGAATAATTGTCCCCAATCTGTTTGCTTTCGAAGATTTTAACAGGTTATCTAGAAGTAGCTGCACCATACATGACAACAGGCCTACTGGAGCAGCAAATAACAGCCGGCATTGAAATTGATTATTTCAACTGGCATCCCCTTTAAAACGGAGTGGAGACGAATAGTCACCTAGCCTGCTTGAACTAATGAGTTTTAATACATCTATTGCAGCTTAGCATATTGCATATCGCCATATTATCTCTATGTTAAAACTTCTATCTATTGTAGAGTCTATTGGAGGTACCGCAGCGCCACATAACGGCCTAGATCGAATGCGTGTTCATTCGGCCGTTTACACCTTTAACGACCGCGAAAAACTCGAGTATGTGATTTTAGCGGCACTTTACCGTGTCGCATTGCATGTGTCGCTTTATAATTTTTTTTTTTTTTAGTGTAAGTCGTTATCGTTCGAGGAGTAGCTGCACTAGAGGCCGTCGCCTGCAAAGCACAGAATCGGAAGTTGCCCACCGCGCCTAGCGCAGCTAACGGATAGCCGAAGGGACAACGCTTCACTCTACTACTTTCTACTCTCGCAAGCCAGGACGACGACCTCGACAGCAGAAACGATCCTTTTTTTTTCTCTCTCTCTCTCTTCGGTTTAAGCGATCAGATTACCGTTTCCTTTTTTTGCTGTCTTTTTCAATCTCTTATGCATCGCCTACGGCGCTTAGTACGCCGTCACTACCATTTTCGAACGCCCTGCACGCGGACACCCCTCCACACCTTTCCCCGCTGTTTTCCTCGACAGCCAGCACCGCCAAGCACGAAGCGAACGGACATTACAAACGCGGTTCGACTGGAACGAACACCCCCGCGCGCAGCAAAGATGTCGGGCAATACAGATCGCTTACCTCTTGAAATCTATACGCTCCAAACAATCCTGAGAATTTAACCTACACGTGCAATCTTCTCGGGCGTTTACATCGTCTTCGGTGGCAAAAAACGCAGCGACGGAAACGAAGTGATGGAACAACCGCACGCACTTCCCATGAAGCCTGCGCGAGGCGAATGCGCTGCGTGCCCAGCGGAGACTCTGGTTACAAGAAGGAAACAATTAAAACTTACCGGAACCTTTCTCACCCTCATGATTCCACTCTAACACTTGCACGCGGGAATATACCGCTGCACTGCAACGCCGATTCCTTCCTGAATGCCGGTTCGAAGATATACTACAAGTTGATCTCTGCGTTACGGCCGAAGAGCAATGGCACCGAGAGTTCGCCTGGCCGGCCGCGCGAGCGACGAAAAAGAGAGAGAGATGGGCGCCTCGCGAAGCGTAGTCATGACAACGACGCGCGCGCTTTCTATCGGTCGCGAAAGATGGCGCTAGGGTCGCATCAAACTCCCGCTCCACGAATCGCCCGCCATTATGGACGTTGTCTGAAAGACGGATTCAATTTGAAATATTTCGCCGGCCGCACGGTGCAGGAAGCCGCTCGATAGCGCAGCCGGAACGCGAGACGACGGCCTCCGGACCCGCAGACTCGCGCGACGGGCGCGGGGCTCAACACGTGCCCCCGGCGTGACCACGACGGCGGGGACGTTCGAGAAAACGGTCGCCTGTTGTTGGCACGCAGTGTTAGTGGCGGCCCCGTCCAAGCGCCGCCGGCTGGCGTAGATCCATGATCGGCACAAGCTGCCGGCGTTGCTCACCTTGGTCTCGTCTTCTGTGCGATCCTCCATCTCACTGTCCGGTTTGTTTTCAGACATGTTTTCGCGAACGTGTGCCACTGCGTCCACGGCACTCTGGCTTGCCCCACCAACACACGAACCACTCACGACGAGTTTGAAGGACGGCGTGGGTCACGTGACGCGGCAGGTCGCGACACCAGTGGTGCATAGAAGAACCACGTGTCAATGGCGCGCTTTTTTGAAAATCTCCTAGAACTTCGCAATGTGTTTCCTGAATGGCCCGTAGGTGTTCTGTGTTGCCGGTAAGCCCTGCCGCAGCGTACAATGGGTGAACCGGCTTTTACCGCGTACGGTACGGAGGCGCAGTGCATGTAGCGCGTCCATCATGCACCTGCCTCGGATGCTGACGCCGGAAACAACCAAATGTGGCAGCGAGATCAAACAGGCCGTGGGCCGAGGTTTGGCAGCTGTGCGTCGGCAGCCGCGTGTAACCTAGCAGCGCTTGTCGCGCTCTCGCGTTCGCAAGTGCGACCCCGAAGCAAAAATGAAACCTGGTTGCTTTATCGAGGCAGCCCACGGAGAGTTCGAAAAGTTGTGCGGTCCCCAGCTGCGTGAGCACTTGCACAAAAACGTGAGGAGGGTTGAGGTGGGCACATAATATAAATCATAAACGTTATAGTACAAGAAAAACAATTTTTTTTTTTTGTGTGTGTAGAAAACACCACACATGGTCGAGCATTGTATTCACGCTGTTCTTCTGGTGTCTTTAATTTCCGTGGTCTACCCATGGCAGCTAGACGGGCGGGTCTGGGCGGGTCTAGCTGCCATGGGTTATATATATATATATAGCATCACACGCGTAGTGCGAAGACATGGGATCGTTCCCCACCTGCGGACAGTTGTTTTTTTTTTTTATTCATTTATCATTTATTTAATTCAATTAGTTAGTACAAGTAATTTCCCCTATGTTGTCCTTCGGGTCATTGTTTGTTGGCTTCTTATGATATGATTAATAATAATCGGGCCCCTCGGTTCCCCTTTCTTCTCGTTCATATATATCGTTCACACACACACACACACACACACACACATATATATATATATATATATATATATATATATATATATATTATGTTTTTACAACTATAACTAACCCAGGAAGTGTTAGCCAGCGCCACCACTCACAAACCTAGGCGGCGGATGTGGAACATCCTTTCTGCTGCAGGCGTCCAGAGTACGTGATGTTTTTGGATGAAGGCAACGGGCCAATAAACCCACATATGCTACCTGAAGGCATCAATGTTGCCGGATTCGAGCCCTCTTTATGTAATGAACGAAAAGAAAGGGAACCGAGGGGCCCGATTTTATTAATCATATCATAGGAAGCCGACAAAGATAGACACCAAGCAGAACATAGGGAAATTGCTTGTACTCACTAATTGAATTAAAGAAATGGTAAATGAATGGAAATTAAAGTGGATGAAAAAGCAACTTGCCGCAGGTGGGGAATGATCCCACGTCTTCGCATTAGGCGTGCGATGCTCTTAATTACCATTGAGCTAACGCGGCGCCGTTTTCCCATTCACTTTCTTGGGTATTTATGTTTTTACAACTATAACTAAACCAGGAAGCGTTAGCCAGTGCCACCACTCAAACCCAGGCGGCGGATGGGGAACTTTAATTTCCATTAATTCATCATTTCTTTAATGCAATTAGTGAGTACAATTTCCCTAAGTTGTGCTTGGTGTCTATCTTTGTGGGCTTCCTATGATATATATATATATATATATATATATATATATATATATATATATGTGTGTGTGTGTGTGTGTGTGTGTGTGTGTGTGTGTGTGTGTGTGTGTGTGTGTGTGTGTGTGTGTGTGTGTGTGTGTGTGTGTGTGTGTGTGTGTGTGTGTAACGAACCACACAAGGACGGTACCGCGCATTAGTGGTGAAGGAGGAAGATAAAGAATTAAGGCAGTGTTCGGGCGACCATGTTGTTCTACGTCCGCAACCTCCTGCTCGCGTCACACTGCTTTATGACGCTGGCGACGAAATTTCGTTCGAGAATGAGGTTGGTAAGGTCCGAGAGATTGACACGTGCCTTGAGGAACAGTTGCTGAAGGAGCCTCCTGATGCCATGGAAGTCCGAGTCGTCCGGAGTGCGCGCCTCGAAGTCCACGTTCACCTCAGTGTCGACTAGCTCGTCTTGCTCGGAGTCACTGTCTTCGTTTTGGGACTCATTCGAGCCGTCACTCTCTTCGTCTTCGCCGAGTCTTTTCTGTCGCTTTGACATCGCCATGTTCCTTCCGCACATTGGCAAATTGAATGGTCACAGTGTTTCTGGCATAGATATCAGCTTCAGGAATATTGCGCCAGAGGCAGCTCCGGGTCAAATCGACGAGAAGTACCCGCCGCACTTCTTATCTCCTCCAACCTATAACAATAACCAATACCATTTTATTAATAAGTGATACGCTGACTGGCGTTTCCGTACCCTGAATACGCACTCAAATGGTGCTCTGTGCTAAATCAGCGCTGGCTAAATACGCTCATGTTTATGTTGTACGCCAGTTGACAGGATAAATACCTGGCAGCCACCGCATCGAGCACACATCAACATGCAAGTCTTCCATGCCACGCTGTGAATCCCGAACGCACAGCTCCCCCACCAACACCGACCAGCATCATGACCACATCACCGCAACCCTTAGACATACCCAAGTACACCGGATCAGTGGATGATGGGCCCGTGGAAGATTGGTTCCACCTCTTCGAGCTCCACGCATCCGCTGCATCATGGTCGGAACGGGATATGGTCGCAAACTTCAACGATTACGTCACTGGTGAGGCATTTCACTTCTACCTTATGCACATATTTGAAAATAACGAAACATGGAAGAAAATCAAAGAAGAGATGATGAGTCGATTTCAAGTATATGTCACAGATCCCTCCATTATCCACCAGCTGGACACATTTCAATTGGGTCGCCGCAGTCACGCACAGACTCTACGTAACTATCATCATCAGTGCCAACCAAAGCCACGCTTGACTCGATCATCGACAATTTCTTCAAGTAGTGGTCCTCCCGAAAAGACGAAAGAAAATCGCAAGCTTACTATGATTTCACCACTCACAATGGACATAGTAAAGCCTCCTTTCGCTGAGCGATATCCAAGTCGCTTCGCTTCAAGACCGAACCTTCCACCAGGTTTCATTGCCGTGCAGGAGTCGCGAATATGTGCGTCTTCATCATGCTATCGTACTCCTGACATCGCGAATTCATCAGATGCGTTCACTGCGTCTTATACGTGCGACCCGCCGCCTGGTTTCCAGTCACGCCAGTCTTCTTATGACGCTCATTCCGCAGCCCGTGCTTCCCAGAATTGCTTCGTTGGCGCATGGTACCTCGAATTTTCCAGAGTCAGACCAATCACTGGAAGCGCACGGTGAAGTCACGTCTACAGCGACATCATCCATTGAAAGAGCATCCTGCAGGATTCCAAGCTGCATTTACTCAGACGACGGTACCGTTCACACCAGTCAAGCAAAGAGCGCTGCCATTACTTCCAGCGGTGACGTGAAAAAGACTGCCTTCCCGCCAAGAGTACAGAAGGAAACCACCACGAGCGTGTCCCCTTTTCATGGAGAAGACAATACTCTTTCAGCAACAGTGGATAATCCACGTTCGTTAGGAGACCAAGCCACTTCGCAACACATATTTCTTCCACGCACAACACCTCATCAAGCTGTCACCACTTCAGAAGCTTCGCAGGCGCCAAGCAGCATCGCGCACTGCCAGATTACAGAAGCGTCCATTCTGAATGAAGTCCCAGCAGCCTCAGAAGAGTCTTCGGAGAATCCTAACAAACAGCCCTCACCACCAGACAAGTCTCACAAAAAGGAGCAGTGTATGAGCTACCAATTGATCCCCACTTTAATTTGTGACAGAAATCAAAGGCGTATTTCTATAGAAGTGCTACCTCAGCAAATTTCGCAACAACATCATCATGAACTCCAAGAAAAACGGCAGCAACCACGACTTCGAAACAGAAGGCGACGAAGACCGTCACCGAAATTTCCACAGAAGCAACAAGAAAGACATCAACGCTCAAGCCTACTCAATCCAAGGCGAAATCAACGAATACGGTGTTTTGCAAGCAAGGAACGTCGCCAAACGCATGTTCAGCACCATCTATCAGTATTGCCCCCACTCCAAGGATTCCTGCGACAATGCTGTGCACGACGACGGAAAAGAAGCGGGCACTTCCTGGGCAAACCAGACCAACAGAGACGTCGCCGCAACGACCCAGTCCACCGCACGTTCGAGCAGGGTACACCGTGTGTCTGGAAGTCGCAACAACATCCGAGTTCCCCCGGCTGCTGTGTGTCCAAACCTTTCTTCATCGGAGCATGGATATGTCGTCCGGAGTGCAACAGCCAGCCTCGGCCACCTGAGCTCTTCTGGACGTCACCGAACTGCCACACTGAAATCGCTCATGTGAGGAGATTAAGAGGGTATCATGCGCCCCTGTACCTACGACTCTCTCTGGGGGAGGGGGAAGTGTGTAACGAACCACACAAGGACGGTACCGTGCATTAGTGGGGAAGGAGGAAGATGAAGAATAAAGGCAGTGTTCGGGCGACCATGTTGTTCTACGTCCGCAACCTCGTGCTCGCGTCACACACACACACACACACACACACACACACACACACACACACACATATATATATATATATATATATATATATATATATATATATATATATATAACCTATCAATCATTTTTTAACGTCATTGTATGCCCGCGCAGGCTTGGAGTCACATTATAGCGCCACTGTATATGAGCCCGAAGTTTTTAGTCACGGTGATGTCTCTCTCTCCCTCCTATTTCCGTTAAGTTTGACATGAGTCAATGTACGTGTTGGTATGCATGACGTCACTAATTGTACACGTGCTTGTGGTCATAAATCAGGTGCCGACTCTCTCAGTTTTCTTTTTTTATTATTATTTGTTCCCGACACTGTATGTACGCGCAAGTTTGTAGTCACGTTGATGTCTCTCGCTATCTCCTGTTTCCGTTGAGCTTGAAATGAGTCAATGTCCGTGTTGGTGTGCACGACGTCACTAAATGTACACAAGCCTGTGGTCATAGACCAGGTACCTTTCTTCCTCTTTCTTTTTTAAATGCGAAGCATTTCTTGCCGGCGGCTCTGTCGTCCCGCGTCCCCCACAGCGCATGCGCGTCCCCTCCCCCTCTCTCTCCTCTCCTACGCTCCCCCATTTCTCTCCTCTAGGAATACTCTACGGAGCGGCGCCCGCGTGCCACACCCCCACAGCGCATGTGCGTCCCCTCCCCCTCTCTCTCTTCGACGCTCCCACTTTTCCTCTAGGAATCCGGAGCGGCGCGCTCGACAGGTGGTGCGACAGCGGCAAACTCCGCTGGGGGTGCCACGGTAGTTCCGCGGTATGAAAATGACAGAGCGCGCGCGCCTCATTCTCTCTCCTGTGCAGCGCCGCGATGAACGCTCTGGCCGCTGCCGCTGCCCACAAGGTGGGCTCCACGATTCTTGGAGCACACTACATGTCAAAGTATTTTCATGTCCGAGCACCCCTCGCAACACTCAAGCTCCCCTATTTGAGCAGTTCATTTCCCCCTTTCGCTCATCCAGGGATCGAAGTCGATGTCCTTCTTCTCGGCCCAATTGGAACTGTCGCACAGTCTGCAAAATCCAACCCTCAGTGTCGCACCGCCCCGCCGGACTCCGCCTCTGGTGTCCAACCTTCGACCCACCCCCGACACAATGAAGACGCAATTTCTTCTGAAACTGGGGTCGATCCTGTTCCCACGAAGTCTTCAGTGTAGGCTCTTTGGAGCAATTAGTAGGTTGCACATTCCATAGTTGCACGCTCGCCGTTGTGCGTCCTTTGTCCAGAAGGACTGCCCACAACAGCGTCTATTTTGAGACTTCACCTATAGGTGCACTAGGCCCACATTCGAAAAAAAAAAGTTTACACCCTTTGGGTCGTATCTTGTCCCCAAACAATAATTGCCATCTGCGTTGCTTGTGCTTCCTTTCTTGAAAACTCGGCGCTCGCTATACTTTCCTGCCGAGAATGCTGTGTCACGCTGATAACGCGCAAGCCTTTCGTTACTAGGAAGTACCGGGCTCGCAGCGTTAAAGAAAGGAAATGCGGAGAAGACAAATGACGATTATTGTTTGCGGACAAGATGCGACCCAAAGGGTGTAAGCTTTTGTTAGAGTGCAGCGAGCTTTCGGCCAGCTTTCCGCCCGCGAAACTACATCACTGTAAAGGGCCCCACACCGGGTCTAGACATTATGAAGTGACGAGCGCAGTGCATACAATGCACGCTATAAAGATCGTGCCTGCAAACTATTACACCGCTACGCGCCGCGTAAAGAGCTGTAACTTCAAACCAAACGCGCCCTGCTCCATTCTCGCGGGCGCCGCGGTCCCAGCAGAATAGTGGACGTCGATCGCGCAAGTGCGCCTACGTACATGCATGGTAGTGCTCTGACGTCACTCATAGTGACACGTGACTTCGAGAATTATGCGAGGCAACATCAGTTATTTGTTTAAACTTTAGGTCGTCTATTGAACAAGCTTGCCCAAGCCACAGTTCACCCAAATAGTGATGACAAGGCATCAAGCCCCCTTCGTATACGTCTTGGCAACAGGACGCAATTCTCACACGTTCAAGTATAAGTCGAAGCCGGATTATATCGAACTCGAAGGGAATCGCGAAATATTTTGACATATCGGTAATTCGATATATAAAGTAATAAGTAAATAATATCAATTTTAAAGGGATCTTACAGTTGTTCGATATACACAATAATTCGTTGTATGTGAGTTTGATATATCCGGGTTCGATTATAGTACATTCTGTTTACTGCCCAGTAAAGCATTCTTGCTGTCGTTACATACGCCCCCTTTTGTACATATCTTGTAATATTGCATATATGCGAATATGCTAATATAAATGTAGGAATATTTTTTTCCTTCATTAATTTTTGGGTGAGAATTCTACTCTACGTGTATATGTATTAGCGTGAATACCACTTTGGTATGTTTTATTAGTATAAGTTGGGCAATTTGTGTCCATTCTGAATTGTGGCTAATCTGATGGCACAGTACTGCAGGTAGTGCAAGTTGTTGTCTGCGTCCACAGCCGTTCTTATATAGTCAAAAATTTCTTCGTAATTATGTGAAATTTTTGTCAAACTCACGCATGTTGTGCGTCGCGCATGGTTTCTCTACTGTCGCACGTTGTCATTGCCGTAAATGTCATTTCAACTCATGTCCTGTTCTCTGTAAACGTCATGACATTACTATACACGCGCTACGAAACCTTTAATTATGATCGATGTGTTCTGTGTCACAACTATATGACGCGGTTATTGTGCATATATATACCTCATAAATCACGTGTAACCACCTGTCTCAGATTGTTTCTTCGTTTTTTTTTTCGAACTCAACTTGTAAACCTACAACGAAGCTAGGCTTACTTCTTAGTGCTTGACAGTTTTGTCATTGAATTATTGAGTAACTTATAAGCGGCTCAGTCACGGTTAATTTTTTAATTCACGTTAATCGATTCAATTGCGCAAGAAAATTAGCTTAGAGTGCCATCCGAAAACGCTTGTGCGCACTTGGAGTAACTCATCTTCTTGTCTTCTTCTTTCTGGGGTTTTACGTGCCAAAACCAGTTCTGATTATGAGGCACGCCGTAGTGGAGGGCTCCGGGTTAATTTTGACCACCTGGGGTTCTTTAACGTGCGCTACAACGCAAGCACACGGGCGTTTTTGCATTTCGCCTCCATCGAGATGCGGCCGCCGCGGCCGGGATTCGATCCCGCGACCTCGTGCTCAGCAGCGCAACGCCTTAGCTGACTGAGCCACCCCGGCGGGTAACTCATCTTCTTGAGGAGTGAGATATGCAGTATACGGCAATTATTATTATTCATAATTAGTGTACCGCATAATATTTAGCCATTCAGGCTGCGTGCGGCTGCGATCACAGAAAGAAAAAGATGGGGCGGCTTTTCAAACGCGTATAGTCGCGCAACATTTCTAAGTCTAATTTTAATTAAATAAGCCTATGTACTACAACCTACACGGGCCCTCTTTTCTGGCAACTCTTAAAACGAAAAACATTGTCGAGGATAAAATGGCGCAATGCCCAGGACAGAAAGGAAGATGAAAAACTCAAGCGCTGCTATACCAAGCGGCCTGAGCTTCCACACGCCGTAAGCACTAGACATATACACGGATTCAATATGGATTCGTGGAAATATCGACGTTACGGTAACAACAAATATAAGGGCCATTCGAAGAGAATGGTGACGTGTCCCAGACCACGTAAATGTCCTGCAGATATTTGTTTGATGCATATATGTATGTATGTATGTATGTATGTATGTATGTATGTATGTATGTATGTATGTATTGTATGTATGTATGTATGTATGTATGTATGTATGTATGTATGTATGTATGTATGTATGTATGTATGTATGTATGTATGTATGTATGTACGTATGTATGTATGTAGAATCAATGTGAACAATGAAGTACAAAAAATGCGTGCAACCAGGAAATGTGAACAAGCTTGTTTGCCACCACGTATGAATGCTTAGTAATAATTCACATCGATATGCCCACTGAGGCTTGGCAGTAAAAACGAAATCCTGATTAAAAAAAAGTTATTTCGCTCCTTTTCTGAACGTTGTTCCAGAAGGTCAACGCAATGATTAAAACAGAAAATTATTACAGGAATAATGCTTTTAAGTCTACCACCAATACCGTTACTTATTTTACGATTTATTTTCACTTAGAAGTCGTAGTTTCGCTCGAAAATAGCGAAGCATCGATAGACGAATACACGAAGTAACTTTTGTAGTTTTATCGTCACACAGATTGCAGCAAATATTCGCTTACTAATGAAATTACCCAGCATGACGTCGCGCACGCACAGGCAAACGGGAACAGATCTCGCTCAATGACTACCAACACTCGCTGTAACAATGGCGCCGTGACAAAGAGCACCGGCCGCGGTGAGAGAACGCTTCGTGCTGTCTCTCGCTTCAACGCATCTCCGAAGCTGGAGATTACGCGAGCGCCAACGCTACGCGCCAGTGAAAACAACTCCCTTGAAGCCACCAGAAATCTCGACTCGCCCAAGCCTTGCATCAGCCGCATCGCATTCAGCCACGCGATGCGCAGTCACGACGGGACTAGAGCAGGAGACGCGCGCTCGTCTGGCTCCCCTAGAGCGCACCTTATCACGCTTTGCCTTCTCTCTCTCCAGCGCGCCGCCAACACTGAACGCGCAGAAAGACGGCGCTCATCAAGCCGCCATCATTATTGCCTCACTCTCGCAACCTTTCCCTAGCACCCGCAGAACACGGCTCACAGGACGCGATAAGATCCTATTGCTTTTGGACTTTACACGGAACATCACGGCGACGCCGAAGGCAGCGGCGAAAACTCACGTGGAGTGCCAATACAATTGCTATCGCAATATTGAATATATTATTGCGAATAGCATCCTTTGCCTACACCAGCCGTTTTGAGCTAATTAAGTTTCAGTCGTTTTCATCTATCTGTCTAGTCTCTTACGCCAACCCAGTGGCCCACGTTGTGTGCTTCCATGGGCCGCTATAGGTAAGTGCTCCTGGCCGCGATGCGGTCTTGGTCGTTCCATTGTCGCCATTCCAGTCTCGCGATCTTACTCTCGTCATGCCGTCTTCGTAACGCCACCTACCCCGACGCTACCCCCAAAGTTGTCTGATAGCTTAGGCCAGTAGGTATGGACTGGGGATGCCGTCGTGTCGTTCAATCGTTGTCATTCCAGACGTTCGATCTGACTCTCGTAATGCTGTCGCCGTCACGCCTTCTACACCGACCCAGTGGTCCAAATAGCTTGCGTCACTATATATGTGTGTGCGAGGTCGTGCATGATGCCGTCGTGGTCATTGGCATGGTCGTCATTCCAGCTTTGTCATCCAACTCTCGTCATGCCGTCGTCATCACCCCATCGTCGTCCCACAGTCGTTGTCATGTCGTCGTCACGCTGTCGTTTTATCGTAGTCATCATTTCAGTAACGCCATCCCATCGTTGTCATACCGCCTTCGTCGTTCCATCGACGTCAATCTTTCTTTGTCATTGTATCGCAGTCATATACTATCGTCATTCAATCGTGATTACAGCGCCTTGTCATGCCATCATCGTCTGTCGCTGTCGTGCCTCCATTGTCAGACCGCCGTCATGATGACGCGTCGTGGTCGTGCCGTCATTGTCACTCCAGCTACGCCATTCGACTCTCGTCATGCCATCGTCGTCAACCCATAGTCATCATACTGGTTTCGTGATAGTCTTCCGTCACGCCATTGTCATCCTACACTCGTCGTCATCCAATTATCATCATGAGCCGTTGTAATTGCCATCGTCGTCACGTGGTCGTCGTTATACTATATCCTCGCAATTTAAGAATTGAAATAGTCATTGTTGTCATGCCGTCGTCGTTGTATACGCCTTTGTCGTTCCATCGATGGCATTCCTTCTTCCTCGTTCCATCTTCGCGGCGTCAGCGTCATACAGACATCGTCATGCCTCTATACGCTCATGGTCGACCTGGGCAAGCGAGTGCGATATAGCAAAGTGGGACGATATCGGAGTTCGTGGCATCTAGCCGAATTAACGAGTCTCAGAATTACAACTACATGTACTGTGTAATTGGAGTTAAGGTATACGGTCTGTCGCTACTTTGCTCGATTGGTATTCGCATTACCGTCGACAGACATCGTGAGATGAGTTCATCTGTAATTATTTTAATGCGTACGCATTTCTATGCCTACCCAACGAGAAAACCAGTCCGTACGTCCTTTCGTCCATCCGTCACGTAAGACGATCGCTTCAAGACAGGACCCGCAGTAACGAGCGAATTGACCTTCGTGCTGCTTCTCGCGTCGACTAAGCGGCGAGAACACAGCGCACACGAAAGTATACCAGCACTCGGCGCGGAGTAAAACGCGCCCTCCCTCCCTCCGGAGCGGTGCGCGCGACTGGAAAACGTGGCGCTTCCTTCCCGCTTCCCGCCCTTGCGTGCGCGAGATTGAGCCGCGATCGCCGGATCACCCTCGCATGCTTTCACTCGCACATAGGGCATACGGCGCGCAGCAACGATTTCATCACCCGTGGACTTTATACAGAACCTCACGGCGACGCCGACGGCAGAAATGCGCCTGAGTGTTCATATAATTACTATCACAATAATAAAAAAACATTCATATCCGCTCCGTTAAGGCTGGCCACTTCTATGCTTGATTCATTTTACCAGCACGAAAGCGAAACAAGAAAAGAGACGAAGATAACACAGTGTGGTGTTGTCTGCGTCTGTTCTTTGTGTCCCGTTTCTTTCGCCCTGGTATGATGAATTGAAAATCTCGCAACGAGCCACAGCACTGCCGCTTGTAATCGAATGGATTCCTGTGTATATCACATAAGCAACTGCAGACTACAGCTTGAATTTGGAACGTTACACACGGCCATTCGATGGATCGAGCGGCCGTGCTATATATACCCTTGTTTCCATCGAGCGGCCGTGCCCGGGGCTTCGCGGAAATTCAGCTTTTCTCCGCAAATCATGTGTGACTTATATATTTGACCTTTAGAGTACGTATACTCGCGTAAACCAATCTCGCGACGAGTTTCACCACGTTATACTACCGCCGCAAACCAAGTGGAGTATTTATTAGTGGGCTGAAGGACAACTAGGTCAGGATTGCGTGTTGTGTCTGTACCGCGACAAACCGAAAGACAGGCCGTTGAGAATAAGGAGATTCTACGATAGGAGCGGGGTTGAGGAGACGCACCGTCCTCATACCATATTTGTCGATCGATTGACGTCATTTCTTGTTCATCGTTCTGTCGTAATCATGGAATCATCATTCACTTGTAGGGGTATGCGAATATTCGAAACTTCCGAATAACGAATCGAATAGTGTCCTATTCGATTCTGTCTTAGAATCGAATAATCACTATTCGTAAGTGCGAATATCTTTCGAATATTTGTCGAATAAATCGAAATGTCCACTGCGGCCAAATAAACAAAAATTGAGCAGAAGTACACTAAGTTATGTTATACCGCGTGGCAAACCAAGCGATAAAAAAAAAGTAAACTAAGTTCTCACCCCCGCGGGCATATAGTAACGACATGAAACATGAGAACCAGCGTAGTGGAGCAGGCTACGCCACTTAGGCAGCTAGATTTCACAGGCTGTATATATAGCAACCATCTCGCGCTCTCTGAAGAGTCCTGTGCATGCGAAGAGACTACTTGCTTGCTCCTAATGCTTTACTTGTGCTTTTAATAAGCAACGCTTCATAACGTATACAACGTAATGACAGAAACTTGCTAATTTTAAGATTACTGGGATGTGAAGCATCGTCTTATAATAATTGTGATACGGGCTTTTCATTACTCGAAAAGTATTCGATATTTGATTCGATTCGATTCGCTTTGGCACTATTCGATTCGTATTCGACTCGGTCTTCAGAATCACTATATTCGCACACCCCTATTCACTTGTGTTTCTGCCGCCGTTGTCGTCGTCGGCACACATGACGCTATCATGAATCCGTCGTCAAACCGTATTCGCCATGCCGTCTTGGTCGTATACAGTCGTCATTCCCGCTTCTTTATCGTCGTCGTAACACCGTCGTCGTCATCTATAATTGTCCTCATGTCGTGGAAGCAACGTTGTAGTCGTCATATACCATCGTCATAATTTATCGGCATCTCATTGTCGTCGTCGTTATACGCCTTCGACATCGTTCCATCGACGTCATTCCTTCTTCCTCATTCCATCTTCACGGCGTCAGCGTCATACAGTCGTCGTCGTGCCTTCATGCGCATGCGCGACGTTGACAAAACAGTGCCAAAACAGGCCAAAGAAATGCCTGTAGTGTGCACTCCACCGCATATTTTTTTTCTACAATAAATATATTTCGCTCTCTCTCTCTCCTGGAACCACTTTTAAGAGGCCTTCATAGGCGTTAAGAGCTGCTGCTCAATTCTTCATCGCTTAGTCCACTTTACTTCGCTGACAGACAGAAGATTTTGGCCGTTGAGCGTTAATTTTTCTATATCTTTCTGTTATAATACGTGACTCATTTATATCTATTTTAATATTGTAATACACGAAGAGTATTTTTAGGGCTTAATAATATGCAGCTTTATATCAAATTACATTACAGATTTGGCCTCCTTTTCAAGGAGCGTGAACGTTTGCTGACGTCCCTTTCGTTGTTGCCACTTGGGGTCGAAGGGACGGGACACTTAGATCAGGCGATGAAACGAAGAGGACATAATACACGATTTCCAGGATAAAGCGGGGAAATAGCATTCACAGCAGAAAATACAGCTCCTAATAGCGGCGAAATAGCCTTGGGAGCCCACCAGATCGACCACGTCGACTGGTGATGACTTGCTCTTCTAAGAATGGATCCATCGTCGTACGGAACAAGGCAGGGCAGGTGGTGACATCACCTGCGTCACATTCCTCGAAGGCTGATGCCCCTTCACCGTTTCAAGTGGAGCAAGGCACCTTCACCTCGGAGAAACGCGGGGACGCTCAAGTGACCGCGATGAAGACTCGAAGGTGTGTGGCACCACATCATCTATAAGTCTAAATGACTAACGAATGAAAGGCGCTGGGATCAGGTCCACCAAACGTTGGCCGACAAATTTAAACAGCGCTTATATGAGTCGATATAGCGATGGCCACTTCAGACATTTATGTCAGGTAACCACCGATTTTTCAGTATTTCACTGGTTCTGTCAAGAAAGTCTTCCCTAGACCCCTGAAACGATGAAGCATTGCGCTTCATAGAGGACCCAGACCGCGAAAAGCCGCAGGCGGGTTTGGCCTGGCGATTGAGGGCGGAATTGCTCCGCCTGAGCGTCTCTTACAAGGTTATTCCGGTATGTCACGTCCATCAAACCAGTATATCTAAGCAATGCAACAAGACTTGAATGATCCTTCTGGGAAAACGAGGTGTGGCAGGCACGCGTGCGGAGGTCCTTCTTTTGCAAATGCTCAAACAGAGCATCACTTTAATCTTGATATTTTGGGCAAGACCGCGGAAAGTGTTCGGAGAATCGATAAGCCCTAAATATGCTTGTGTATTAGCAGATCCAACCTTGTGAGCAAGGTGTTCGTAAGGTACAACACAAGGCCGCCTCTCCAGCGCGCACATCGAGCGAGTTTTCAGTGTCGCTTCTAGCTAACCCCACCCCCCTTCCAAGAAAGAGCCAAGAAAGCTATTCAATTGAAAAGCGACTGTACGCTGCAAACACCGTTTCGTTGAAGGACTCTGCCAGCGGCAATAAACTTCTACCAGAGGTGCGGCGGATTTCCGGTATCGGATCCTGCGCGTTCTGCTTTTCACGGGAATCCTCGCGGTGCTCGCGTTGCTGCCGGCTGTTTGTGCGCGACATGCGCAAACTGCCACGTGGTGGTGACGGTGATGATGATTTATTGGCATCCCTTTTGAAACCGAGTGGTGACAAATAGTCACCTAGCCTGCTTCAGTTATCCATGCTTTTCGTTCTAGCATTCGCGCATATTACGGAGTACGATTTATCAGAAGCTTCAATGGAGCACTGTAAAAAAAAAAGAAAAAAAAAAAAACAGAAGCCGAATTCGCGAATGGTTTCGTTCGTAAGTTCTCCTTGAAATTTGGCAGATATCCTATCAAGCTATACATATATGCCCGACAACACGACTGGCTCGAATCTAACTGTCGCGAACCTCGAAGCATGCATGTTCGTGAATTGGCAGTGACAGGCTTGTCAGCCCTTTAGCGTCGAGAGTAAAACGGGAATCTGCACTGACTGCAGTGATGCAGGCAAAGCGAAGCAAGCACTATTTTCTCTATCGTTGCAAATGCATGGTGTCACTATTATATCAAATAACGTTGCAATCGAACGTATTGATCAGGGTTAATCCAAAGAAAACACAGTGGAGCATCGATAAAGATGAAAGTACCAAATGACACCAATTACCGACTTTCATGCGCGAGTGAAATTGGAGTGCGAATGATGGTGGTTCGACTGAAAAAGCCATGGCTGCCAGAGCGGCGCAGCCCGCAACAAACAAACAAACAAACAAACAAAGAAGAATAGACAATGAAGAAATAATAAGGAAGCCGACAAATAAATAACTAACTAATTAACTAATTAACGAACGAACTACTGTGATTTTACGGGCCAAGACCACGATCTCATTACGAGGCACAACGCAGTGCCTCGTTTTTTACAATGTAAAAAATTAATGCGAAAAAAAAAACTAAAAAGAAACGCATTTTTTTTTTTTTTACTACAGAACATTTCTTTCAGTGAAAGAAACGGAGATTATAATATTCATAAAATGACCTTTTGTTTTATGTCTATCAAAACACTGAATTTTCCTTGATTTTAACAGAACTGGTATCTATATGGTATAAAGTGAAAAAATTGTCATCAGTACATGAACTAAATGAGATTTGTTCCTGTCTTTAAATGTCTTCAATTTACATTTGTGTGCAGCTTCACCAGCCACGTGTTGGTCTTAGTTTCCCAATAAGGTACAACTGTAGCATTCTTGTAAACGGGGTATCGCATCGCATTTCTAGCGCATCGCATTCATGTAAACAGCGGTAATGCGCTAGGAAGGCGCATCGCATTAATGCGCCAGGCGAGGGTAGATTTACGGGCGCTAGTCGACTCTCGCGGAGCATGTAAACGCAGGATCGTCGAGAGCGGAGGCGGGGGCGCTTAACAAGACCTTCGATGACAACCGTGAAGACGCTACCGAGAAGCAAGCGAGAGCCGAGAGGAGGGCCTCTAACGAAACCGTCGCTACATGTAAACGGCGTCGCATCGCCTTTCCCAAATGCGCTTGGAAATGCGATGCGCCACTGTCGCATTCATGTAAACGGGGCTTATGACTCGTACAGTTGATATTTGGATGGTGTCGCGTAGCGCCGGGTGTCTTCGTGCCAGATGTCTTGTCAGGTGGCCACATCTCACATGTTCCACGTAGTGTGCTTATCTGTATGCTGTTAGATACGGACATCCGTCAAGTTCTCCGAGCTCACCCACTCGCCGTCACCTGTCGATCCTGGTGCGCAGGGGCGCGTCGACCGTGATATCGGTCTCGTCAAAACGGTTGATTATCCCCACCTCATGCGCCGCGCTTCGCTTAACTCTTCCCGAAAGTGCAACGGGAGGCTGGCATGGTTCCAGGTAGTTGACCTTGGTCCCGAGCAAAGCTGTTTTGCAGCTCTGGAAGGTCGTTCAAGACAACCCGTCCCCTACTAAGTAGTTCATTTGGGAAAGGAAAGGTTAGCGCTATCTTCTGCAGACCTTGAGGGAGCACAGCTGCAGCGCCAACCCGTCCCCTCCAGCTGAGCGCTTCCAGGTTAGGAGGCAACGCCGGAGGCAAGTCAACCATCGGACAATGGAGCCCTTGGAGAGTCCCCAATGGCCGAATATGACGGCACTTGCACGGGCCCCTTCCATTGGAGAAAAATGACGACACCCGAGCTGACTTTGACGATTGGCTGAAAGTAACGTGACCCCGGCAGACTGAAGGGGGTTAAAAGCGAGACAGATCAAAAAGAGAGGTTCTTCTTGCCATGGGCCGTAGCGTACGTCCGGTTTGCTGCCGGCCGACGATGACTTTATTACTGTTCTTTACTGTGTGCTATTACTGTAAATAATGTAAATAAACCTCCATTTCCCAAAGTCAACCTCTACGTCCCCCAACTCCCGCACTCAACGGCAAGAACCAATAATACGCGTATGATCTGTTACCGCCGCATGCCAGCATTCGACTCTTTTGTATACCACATGAAAGCTGCAGTCAGGAGGGGAGTAAAAGTTTACTCCCTTAATGGAATGAACTGTGCAACAATTTGTTTCTGTAAAAATGACGGGAAAACAATAGAGAGATTACTTTGGTGAAATCACAGAAAAAGCAAGCTAACAGAAAACAGAACAGAAAAGATGTTACAAAAATTGCCGTATTTTTTCTGTTTTCTCAACGCAAAAAAACTTACCAGTGTACGCATTTATTTTGACCACTTGGGGATTTGCAATGCACGGCACTTTCATTTCACTCCGATCGGAATGCGACCGCCGCAACCGGGGTTTGATTTTGCGACCTGTTCTTGTCGACGGTGGTGTTTACTTAGCACAACTGTGACTCAAAAAACTCATATGCGCTGCGACGCCCAGAAAATAATTATTTCTTGCCCAGGTCGTAATTGACCCAAACACTTTGAATTTTGCGTACGCATATAGCCATTAACGTGCCACTAATTTTCGTCAAATATGAACATTGTGGGAATATAACTTCCTCGGGACAACAGGAAACGGCGTAATATATGGCCATATAACGCTTTAGGACACTTGCACCGGTTTTTTTTAAGATTATTTTGTTCCGAAAGTTGAATTTATTCATTCACACGCATTTCACTTCGCTCACAAAATTTCCATGGCGCTCCCCCCGTGTTCGCTAAAATTTGACCTCGGTGGCGTTTGTAGTCCCACCAGGGCAGTGAGTTAAATGACTCTTGTAAAACACACCCATAATATTCCGGGGCACTTGCATACGTAATTTATTGCAAAGGCCACAAAAGCGCAAACACTTAACTTCCCTACACAGTGCTCATAATGTGCCCTCTAGTTTATACAAATATGAACAAATTAAAATGCCTTGTCTAGTTCACCAAGTACACCGGAGAAACCTACTATACGCATCTCGTATTAGACGCATGAAAAATATATAGAAAAAGTAAATAAAACGAAGGCTCAGTAATTATTTTCAGCGCTTCCAAAAAAAAAAAAAAAAACAGATACGTGAAGGTTTCTCCGCACATTAGACCTAATACGTCTGCCTCCCCCTTCTTTTATCCACCAAATCTGGTCTTTTGGTTTTGTACAGTTGTTTTAGGACTCTCGGAAACATTTCGTATAACGGCGGCGGGACACCCTGGAACGCTTGAATGAGTAACTTTCTACGAGACTCTAATTAGCATATACAAATGAAACATTTATCGTTCGTCACACGCAATCTGTTTCCTACTTCAACGAAATATAAACACTGTGCCTCCACATAGTTCACCGAATATAAGGGGGGAAAGCAACTATATACATACATGTCTCGTATATAACACATAAAATTGAGGGAAGACAAATATTCAATAATTATTTTCAAAACACACAATTAACCTTCACACTTGAAACTTTCGGTTCGCGTCACGCATAAAGTGGCCTCCCTTTCCTCTAAATATATGATATCACTGCCGTTCCCTGTCCTCCCAAGAAAGCGGGTTAATTTTGTAAGCGTTTCAAATAACGCCTCTATTGAAACGGGCCGAAAACGGTTTTACAGATTGTTCATTTAATCCTAAATTGACACAAATGCTTCAAAATTTGCCTGCATATCGTCCCTAAGAAACACCACATTTAGTTGTAACTAACTGTAACTTTGTAACTGTAACTGTAATTGTAAACTGTAAGTGTATTTGTAAACTGTAACTGGGTAACTGTAAACTTTGTGATTATATAGTTTCAGAAGAGCCGTATAATAACAGGCGCGTACGTAACGTTTTAGAGAGCAAAAAAAAAAATAAAAAAGAACACGGCCCGTATTCACAAAAGGTTCTTACGCTAGTAAAGTTGGTAAGGACAAGAACAGTTCAATAGCGATTGACAGCAAACATTTCATTAGTGAAGGCCGACGACCAATCAGAAAAAATGCTTACGAACAAAAACCTTTGTTAGTTCGGCTCCAGGTATTTTGCGAGGCGCGAGCTTACGCAGTTATTCGCGAACCTCAAGTATTCTCGGATAACGTTTCGGCCAGCAAATCTGCCTCTACAAACAGGTATTAAAAAAAAAAGTGAGACCACGTGCATAGGGCAAAAAGGTCTAGCGAATCACAATGGCACGGCATCACTGCTCTGCCCCAAGCGTGCTGTAACTGCGAAGTGTAATCCATTTCCTGTTAACATATGCGATGACACGGCACAGATGGTTTACCGCGTTGCTTCGACCGTATAGCCCCCGCGATTCGCAGGCGCTTGACTGTAAAGGCTCGATAATCGATCAAAAGAGAGGAAGATAGACGCCAACATGACGTGACGCAAGAGCAGGGAAACAAAAAGAGGATTGCGGTAAAAATGCGAAATGTTAGTGAAACGCAGATACATCACTTCCAACTTTTTTTTTCTTCTTTAGTATCTTTCTGTTCTGAGTTGAGGTAAACTGGGCCGTTATCCCCCCCCCCCCCCCCAAAAAAAAAAGGAGGGGGGGGGGGGGGAGAACAGTGTGCTTACGCTAAAACTGCTTGGTAAGGGCAAATTCCCGCCAAACCTGATATCTGCTGGGCATATTATCTGCGAAGGCGGTGCCCTTGGCGAAAACCACTTACAGACGACGTGCTTTGTGAATTCGACTCTGAAGTCCCTATATTCAGGGTGTGCCAACTATCATGCACCAAGATTTTTAAAAAATATGCGAATGCCACATATACTGGACAGAACCAAGGTAATGTTGTTTGCCGTCGCTTGGAGATAGATAATTTTTTTCCATTCAGCATAAATATATCATTCGTCTCAATTAATTGATCACCTTCTCAAATATTATAATTACGAATATATGAAAAGTGTCAACGAGACCATTGTAGAGTAACATGAAAAGCTCCCGATTCAGCTTTTTGTTGCTCAATACGTAGTATATAAAAGGCTTTTTCCGAGCGTGAAAGAAGCCCGCGAATACGCGCAAAGTGCGGCAGTCGCGCGGCAATTTTGCCTGTATTGGCGGGCTTCTCTCACGCTCGGAAAATTAAACACTTTCATGTGGCCCGTGTTGAGCAACAGAAAGCAGTATCGGGAGTTTTTTATGTTGCTCTAAAATTTTCTCATTGACACTTTTCATCTAATTATAATATTTGAAAAGTTGATTATTAATTAATTAAGACTAATAACGTAATTAGACGAAATTCAAACAAATAATCTGAGTATCTCCAAGCGACGCCAAACAACAGTACCTTATTGGTTCTGTCCAGCTACGTTCATTTGCACATTTTTAAAGTTTGGCGCACGATAGTTTTGACACCCTGTATATAGCACCATGCTCCTTAGCAAAAAGCTCCAACTAGATCGAATTGCGTGAGCAAGCGTTTTTTGTGGTGTGTGAATGAATGCTGTACTGGGAGTCAGTGAGTGATAAATAACGTTCGCGTGATCCAGTGAATGACTGCGGGGGGGGGGGGGGGGGGGGGGGGGAATGGGCGCTAGTGGGTGAGCTAGTAAGAAAGCGAGCTAATGAGTGAGCGGGTAATTGATTGATTTGATTTGTGAGTGTAAGCGAGTTAGTTAGCACAAGGGAAATAGATTGTGTAGAAAATTAAGAAATGAAAACTGGAACTTAGAGAGCGTGACCCATTTATTGAGAGGAATATATCAGCAAGTCGCAAGTGCAAATTCTAGTCGCTTTTGTATAGAGTATCTAGTAGAAAATATCCACTCACTTGGGGGCAAGTTGGTACTCTAGATATCTTTATGCGATGCGGGCATTACTTCAGTTTATATGAGATGAACTGGCCTCACTGGACGATTAATCGTAGGCGCGATGGACAGCCGCCCGTGCTCGCGCACTGCTAATGTATCAATCCCTTTAATTTATTTCTTTTGATCCCAACCCTCTTCACCTGCATAGGGTAGCAGACCGGGCGCGGTTCCGGTTCACCTCTTTACTTTTCCCATGGTGCTTTCCTCCTCCTCCTCCTCCTCCTCTTTAATCCACGAAACGGTAAGTTGATGCACAATCGCGCAGCCACGAGTTGTTTCTGATGATCAAATTTACGTGTAGTCCATCTAGTCAGAATGCTCATCTGGGTCAGTAATATCGTCGCAAGCGAAAATAATAACTGTAGAATTATTATGCATTACATCAATGCCTAATAGCATTGCAATTAGTGCCGACGAGTGGATCATGACAGCCTTTTCGCGCTGTTTTTTTTTTTAAATCAATTTCATCCGCGCTTCAAAAAGTGTAATGAAGTGTAATGAAGTGTAATTTACAAAGTGTATTTCTAGTGCAACGAAAAAAAAAAAGGTATTTTAATACATTCCATTGGACGAAGTATTGCGCCTGGTTTGGTATACTTTCGAATTGGCCACGTTATACTCAAGTGCTTAATTGTTGTTACAAGAAGTTTGTTCTTATGTTGAGGATCCACGCGCATTTGTATCTGTGCTTTTATTTAATGTAATGATAGGGTGATACTACAACTAATATTTGCCACGCAACACACACACACGCACACGCACAGATACACACACCGCTTTGCTCCTAAGCTAGGTTAAAATAAGACTGACTGTACTGTATAGAGAAACAAACAAAAAATATGCGCGCGACGCTCAAGTAAGTTCTCGTGCGAGTTTAAGGACCGCATATGACCCCTGTAAACAACATGATACGTTACAGCCTATTTTTGGCGGCCTATACTTTCACGTTTTCAGTAAGCTTTATTATTATATTATTTCCACCCCGCTGTTGTCATCGCCTATGTACACGGGGCGAAAAGGCTGCCCCGCACTGAAAAGCCCGTCGGAGCCTCTGCCAAAAATGCAGGGCTCACTCGACAAACTACAAAAGCTGTTTCTTGGCACTTTCGGGAACCGTCCGCTGTGGCGGTATTTTCAGTCTAAACATCGGTGGGGTTAACCGGCCCTCCTTAGAGCAGCGAAAGATTTGCACGCTTTTCTTATTCCCTGGCTGTACGCGACAACGCAGTGGTTAGCCCGTCTCCATGGTTACCAACTGCACGTTGGCAAAGTGGCACGATTCATTCATTCCTAAAGTCTGGAATGCGTGTATAAGTTGCTGCAGCAGTGAGCAGTGGACGTAAATTTGCGGAAAACCTTGTTCACAGAACGAAGACATGCTATAAATATTTTGTAATCGCATTAGTGCGTCAGTCATTCACTGTAGCGCTTGCGTCCTCCTAGTCTAAAACTCTGGACTGGGTGACTGGATTTTTTAATGGACCAAGCGCATTTAGAAAGATGAGAAGCACAACTTCGCGGTTATCTTCGGTCAAGTTGCCCAGCAGTTTCGGTAGGTGGACCGACCTTTTTCAAAGGCTACAGTAAATTCTCGCGACACAGTCTCTTCATGTGTGGTTAGAGAAAAAAGAAAAAAAGAAAAAAAAACAAATAAAAAGAAACGATGAAAAAAGAAAACGAGGGAAAGAGCCGGGGGATAAAGAGATTACACGCTGGTAACAGGGTTAGTCACAGCGCATTCGCGGAGTCACTCCCCTCCTCACTGGCAGTGTTCAGGTCTTTTCATGCTTGACACGTTCCCCAAGACGAGTGTCGTGGGGTCAGGAGCTGAGAGGCATAAGAAAGGAATTCGTTACGCGTGATTTTACATGGTAGACGAACACGCAAGTCATCTGGCGATTTCCTGATCAAACAAAGGCGTTGCAAAAGGAGTATAGAATGTGTAAACATATAATGAATAACATTTCAAAAATATCAATAAAGATAGTAAAATAATATTAAAAAAGAGGGAAAGGGTCGAGGCAGGGAGCAGAGTCAGTACTGAGGAGTACTAAGAACTGATCGTGGAAAAAAAAAAGAATAACCGGCAAAAGCAACGTAGAAAGAAAAAAAAACTATAAATAATAATGTGGCTAAATACGAATGAAAAGAAAAATAAGGTGGATCCGCTCCCCCAGTTGAGTAGTGGATATTCTTTCAACATCACCCACGTCTTCGATTTGCATATGCGGTGTTTGAGACTGTAAGCTATGCACCAATAAACGAGAGGTTTCTCACGGGTTCATCTATGCCATGCGTGATTGTTTTAAATTTGTAGATAAATATTATTCTCTTTGTTCCCGTTCTCGAGAATAGCGGAAGCCTGACTGGAGAAGGGTGACACGTATTTTGTCTAATGAATGCTCTGGCAGACTGATATGTTTTGAAAATGGGAGATGGGGTAGTGCGCGGGCGTGAGCTCTGCGGTTACTTAGACGGAGTCTGAACGAGGTTCCAGTCTGGCCTATATTCGCGACGCCATAGGGTGCCACGATGCCAGCACCGCCGTAGTTGGCATCGAGCCACCCTAGCGACGCCAGCAATTCATGCGACACCTAGCGGCGAGCGCCGGAAACCTCGTACGGAGGTCGGAGCAGACGCTCTGTCCGGAGCCTAGTACTACTATATAGTACGATAAGATGGAGCCACCATTTTTGCGGCGCTGAAGAGCCACATGGATTGCGAATCTTATCATAAGCTGCGACAACGGCAATAGTTGTGTTCTCAACATCTTGCTCGAGAATGTTTTTTTTTCTTTTTTCTTTTTTTTTTTTTTTTTTTTTTTTTCAGGCGAGGGTCGGTTTGTTGTTTGTGGGAAGAGAACGCGATCTTGCTGCTTGTACTGTGTTTGCAGTAAACCGCTACAGCGAACTTCAGGAAGTTTGCGTTGAGGTTGTTACTGCCATCGTGATAACGTTCAGCGTATGTGTGCTGCATTATGCAGTTTCATGTGATAGCCGGCGTGGTAATGCAGTTTATGATGCAAATGTCGCCGTGGTACTCAAGCTTCCCTTGATTAAAGCAGTTATATCGGATACATGCGGCGCACAACGTGGAACTGCCGAGTAGGGTACATCAGCGAAAATCGGTACATCGGAGTTTCAGGTACTCCCGGGTAACGTAACCATGGGGTGGCATAGCGGTACGCCTTCCTTGCGACCTGGACACGCTACCCGTGTAACTAGTGCAAATTCGTAGGCGCTCATTTTAAAATGCGTAATTATCAAAGCAATTGTACCTCTTAACAGTGTCTGAAGGAAATTGGCAGTTCAGAGGCGAACTCAGTTTTGGCCACTTAATTAATGTGCAGGATACGTAAATTATAGAATAACGTGAAAAATTAATTAGATTCATAATGCAGTAGCTCATTTAACATTAATTTACACAGAAACATTTGTTTTATTTCGTTAGTTTACGAAGCATCCATAAGCGACATGTTCGCAGACAGCGGGGATGAGTAATCAGTCATGGTCCGGCCACGCAGCAGAAGCCATACCTGTACATGGTGTGCAAATGTGTTTTTATTGTAGTAAGCAGATCTTTCGGTTTCTTATTTATCGTTTTGTTCTCCGCGAGAGAAACAATGCGCCAACTTGTCCGCCCTAATCGCCTCCGCGCGACTGACCACTCGAGGCAGTTTTGCGTGTATTCGCGGGCATCTTTCACGCTCGGAAAAACACTTTTATGTAGCACGTATTGAGCAACAGAAAGCTGTATCGGGAGTTCCCATGTTGCTCTACAATCTTCTCGATGACACTTTTCATCTAACTATAATCATTGAGAAGTTGATTATTTAATTAGGACTAATTATCTAATTATGCGGAATGCAAAAAATAATATGAGTATTTCCAAGCGACACCAAACAACATAACCTCGGTTCTGTCCAGCTACGTGGCATTTGCATATTTTTAAATTAATGATGGGGTTTTACGTGCCAAAACCAGTTCTGATTATGAGGCACGCCGTAGTGGGGGACTCCGGAAATTTGGACCACCTGGGGTTCTTTAACGTGCACCTAAATCTAAGTACACGGGCGTTTTCGCATTTCGCCCCCATCGAAATGCGGCCGCCGTGGCCGGGATTCGATCCCGCGACCTCGTGCTCAGCAGCCCAACACCATAGCCACTGAGCAACCACGGCGGGTGTTGCATGTTTTTAAAGTTTGGCTCAAGTTACGTGAGACACACGGTATATCATTGGTGGCAGACGTCGCAATGGAGCACGTAGAGCACATTGCTACTGTCACAATTTAGAAGTTCCTTAATTTTCAATGTAAAATCCGAGGAAGTGGATTTAGCAAGGCAGGTTGAAGTCATGTGCTTGCAGACCTTGCAGCGTTGTTTACCACAAGGTTTGCAGCCTGATTCCATGCTTTGAACCGTGGTTGATCTAGCTCTGACGAGGATATCTCTTAGATATTCCTTCCACGGCGATAGACAACTCAGGGTGCCTCTGTGAAAATAGAAGACAAACGTGTGCTCTGCTGAATAGAGAGAGAGAGATAAGTTTAATGATGCGAAATGCAGAGAGGTCGGCCTGAGGTAAATTCCTCTAGCCAGCTACTCTGCGTTGGGGGAAGGGGAAGAGGGAAAGAAAGAGGCGCATGATGGGTGACGATGATGAGAGAAGGAGGATATGAAACATATGGCAAGCATTTTTGCATGCTCAAAGCCTACAGTCCAGGCCCGTACTTTTTAAAAAGTTCAGTAGCGTCTGCATAGCCTTGAAACTTGATTGAGTGTCTGGCCAAGGGCCTGAATAGTATTAAAGTGTTTGGCTAGGATGTTGTTGACGTGCGGTAATGTAGACGAGTAAGTGAGGACAAGGTTGGTTTGATTTTTAAGATGGCGCGCCTTTGAGCCTGACAAAATTTCATTTTTATTTAAGGCTTGTGCTCGGCTTATAGCATCATCAACAATACTTTTCGGGTAGGCATTCGCAACCGGGGCCGTTTTGAGTTCTCTTGCGTGACTTTCGAAATCTGTCCCGTCACAGCGGATGCGGCGGTATCAGTAGGCTTGGGAATACGGGATGGCTGTCTTGCAATGTCGTGGATGGCTATACTTCTAGAATGAAGGTACTTGAGGCGGTCTGTTGGTTTTTTGTATAAGGTTGTGAATATGCGATTATCTTTAATTTGTACCATGACATCAATAAAGTTTACAGCTGATTTGGAATAGCTGTGTGTGAAAGAGATTGATGGATAAACTGAATTAAAGTCTGTTACGAATCTAAAGAATCTTTATGCGCCGTGGTGCCAAATAAAGAATATGTCGTCTAAGGACCTTTTGTAGATGAGCGGCTTCAAAGATCTGGCAGCAAGAAAGGGTTCTTCAAGCTATGCCGTAAATATATTCGGATAATTAGGACACATCTTTGCGCCCATTGCCTCTTTAGCCCGCCTCTTAAGGCGCGTCGCGAGAATTTACTGTATTCGCAATGCACACAGACTGTCACGCCGCGTAGTGGCCAGCGAGAAAAATATTTCAAAGCGTATCCGCACGATGGTACCATGTGACTCGGTATGCGCGGACGCGTTTCTGTTTTGTTAACAGCTTCTATTTACGCCATGGAAAAAAAAGTTGTCGCAGTTTCACCCGAAAGGCGAAGCATCAATTGCGATAGCAACTTAGTAGAGAGCTATACGGAATAAGGATAGTAGTTTTATCCGCTGTACAAACTTGAACATGCAGCAGCACCGGCAACACACAGCACTGTTGTCGACGCCGTCGGCGTTTTGCCCGCGTTCGCACAAAATGCGTGCGGCGTTGGTGACTGTTGCCGGAGCCTCTGATATAAATAGGCACTTGGTGCCGCAGCTAAACGTCGCCTCCCTTCCCTGCCCCCCCCCCCCCCCCCCTCACGGCCTTTCGTGCGTCAGAAGAAGGCGCGTTTGCTCTACATATATGGTGATTGTAAAGGAGGAAAGAGACGCCTACTTCTGCAGCCTACCGGGAGCAGACGGAGTGACACTCCAGATGCTCCGCAACCTGGCCACCAGTGAGCAACGACGCCTGCTCGACTGCTACAACAACATCTGGTGGTCAGGACAGGTGCCGGAGGCCTGGCGCACAGCCATCGTGGCCCCCATTCTGAAGAGCAATAAGCCGGCTAACGAGCTGTCCTCATACCGACCGGTCTCTCTCACCTCCGCTGCCTGCAAGGTGATGGAGGCCATTGCTCTGGCACGGCTCGAATGGGTGGCCCGCGCCTGCGGGTTCCTCGCGGACCAGCAGACAGGCTTCCGGCGCCGAAGGTGCACTGCGGACTCCATCGCAGACGTCGTCTCCACCCTGGAGGACGCCAGGGCCAGCGGAGACCTCGCCATGCTCCTCCTCATCGACGTCAAGGGGGCGTTCGATGGCCTCCCACATGCGGTCGTCCAGCAGGCTCTGGACCTCCTGGGCATTGGCGGCAACCTGCGGCGGTTCCTGTCAACGTTCCTGAACGACCGCACCCTCAGGGTCCGCGTGGGCCATGCAAGGAGCACTCCCCGTCCGGTCGCAGCAGGCGTACCACAAGGGTCAGTGGTGAGCCCGTTTCTCTTCAACCTCGCCCTGGCCCGGTTGCCTGCTGCTATGCCGACCGACCCTCACTACAAGGTGGAGTGCTCCATCTACGCGGATGACATCGCCCTGTGGGTGCGGGGACCGCCGCAGTCAAGCCGCCACGTGTGCCTGGCCCTCCAGAGAGCCCTGGACACCACGGCCGCCTACCTGGGAAGCATCGGACTCTCGGTTTCGACGGGGAAGACGGTGGCCCTCCTCGTCCACCCGAGAGCAGCGGCACGGCGCTCAGCTCCCCGGCTGCAGCTGGAAGGCGTGCGCATCCCATGGAGTACGTCTGTGTCGTACCTTGGGCTGCGCATCGACCACCGGCTAACCTGGCTACCGGCAGTCGGGGCCATGCAGACCCAGACCATCAGGGTCCGCAAGGCCGTGTCGCAGCTCCTTGCCCATGGAGAGGGCTGCTCGGTGAAGTGGGCCCTGCGGCTCTACGAGGCGGCGGCCACATCACGCCTGCGGTACGCCCTCCCGCTGGTGGCGCTGCCGCCACGCCGCCTCGAAAAGTTGGAGCTGCAGCACCGGGCGGCCATCGGACTCTGCCTGGGCGTCCCCCGGAGCTCCCAGATTGCCGCTACCCTTGCGGAGGCTGGAGCATGGCCCCTGTCGCTCCTCTTCCTGCAGCAGGGGCTGAGGCACGTCGACCGCCTCCACCATGCTCCTGATGGCAGAGGCCTGCTGCGTCGCCTCCAGTCCCGGCCTTCCTCAAGGATGGGTCAGCTGTGCCGCCTCTACGAGGAGGTGGTTGGCAACCCACCGCCGAATGCGGTACAGCTGCCCCCACCGCAGAGGCCTCCTGTCCCCATCGCCACGGAGCTGCCCGGGATTTCGAAGAGGCGCTCGCCCGCTTGCGCCCTGCAGCAGACGGCCGCCTGCCTCCTGGACGAGACCCTCGGAGACCACCTCCTGGTGTACGTCGACGGTTCGGTGGTACCGGACACCGGCTCTGCCACGGCGGCCTGCACGGCACCAGCCCTGCAGAAGAGCAGGCAGTGTCGACTGCCCAGACACGCCAGCTCGACTGCAGCGGAGGTGGCAGGCCTCCACCTGGCCGTCGACCTACTCTCCGAGGAGCTTCCTGGGGTACCAGCGGCCATCCTCTGCGACTCCAAGGCAGCCCTCCTCGGCCTGCAGAGGCCAGAAAGCGCCAGCCTTGGAGTCGCACTGCTGTCTACCCGGCTGACAGCGCTGCAGGACGCAGGCCACCCGGTGTCCCTGCACTGGATCCCCGCCCACGTAGGGATCCCGGGCAACGAGGCAGCCGACACCCTGGCGAAGGACGCCCACCACACCACTGTGCCCCTCAGTCGGGCCGTGACGGAGGGCGACTTCACAGGACTGAGGCTGCGGCGACACCTGGCGACCCACCACCCAGACAAACGGGTGGCACTGGGATGCCCCCCACGACCACTCCCCCAGCGAGGCCTGGCTCGCAGGGAGACCTCGCTCCTTCTCCGGCTCCGCATCGGCTGCAGCTGGACGGCAGCACGCAGCTACCGACTGGGACGAGCGACGTCCCCGGCCTGCAGCTCCTGCGGGGAGCCGGAGACGATCGAACATCTCCTGCTGGCCTGCCCGGCGTACCTCCAGCAGCGGGGTCCACTCCTGCAGGAGTTCCGCCGCCTGGGCCTCCCCTCTGGCAAGGAGGAAGATCTCCTCTTCCCCGGCCGACACCACCTTTCTGCACTTCGAGGCGTCGTGGAGTTCCTTGACTCGTCAGGGCTCTCCGCACGCCTCTAAGGACATTTCTACAAGCGGGAAGGCCTCACGGCCTCCCACCCCACCCCGGGCCTGACCGGCCTGGCACAACACCCCTGCAGACTCTGCAGCACACCAAGGCCTTCCATCTCGGCCTGATACGTGCCGCCTATGCCTGCCGGTTTTGCTTCGCCCAGCCATGGCGACTCCACTCTATCCCTTCTTTCGCTCCCACTTACCCCTCCCCGTTGGCGCTGAGCCGTGCTCCCTCAAGGGCTGCAGAAGATAGCGCCAACCTTTCCCTTTCCCTCAAGAACCACTTATCAAGCCCTTAAGGGAGCACGGCACAGAACGCGCGTTTGTTCTCCGCCGTGCGTTCACTCCCCGTGAAAGCGCGCGTCCCTCGCGCCCTTTCACTCGCACATACAGCGTTCGGCGGCGCGCGGCGACGATTTCATCTCCATTGACGTCATACGGAACCTCACGGCGACGGCAACGGCGACGCCGACGGCAGAAATCTGCTTTGGAGTGTCCATATAATTGCTATCGCAATAAAAAAAAGTTGTCGCAGTTTCACCTGAAAGGCGAAGCATCAATTGCGATAGCAAATTTGTATTGAGCTATACGGAGTAATGATATTAGCTTTATCAGCTGTATAATTTTGGACATGCAGCAGCACCGGCAACACGCTGAACTTGTCGACGCCGTCGGCGTTTTGCCCGCGTTCGCTCAAAATGCGTGCGGAGTTGGTGACTGTTGCCGGAGCCTCTGATATAAATAGGCACTTGGTGCCGCAGCTAAACGTCGCCTCCCTTCCCTCCCCCCCTCCCCCACGGCCTCTCGCGCGTCGGAAGAAGGCGCGTTTGCTCTACATATATGGTGATTGTAAAGGAGGAAAGAGACGCCTACTTCTGCAGCCCTTAAGCGAGCACGGCGCAGAACGCGCGTTTGTTCTCCGCCGTGCGTTCACTCCGCGTGAAAGCGCGCGCCCCTCGCGCCCTTTCACTCGCACATACAGCGTTCGGCGCGCGGCGACGATTTCATCTCCATTGACGTCATACGGAACCTCACGGCGACGGCGACGGCTACGCCGACGGCAGAAATTTGCTTTTGAGTGTCCATATAATTGCTATCGCAATAATATTAAAAGCAACAGGATGTGTTGCGTGCCTCAGTGCACCAACCGAGCGGCGAAGGATGAGATAAGGTTGATTCTTTTCCGCTGGACGCGTGTCTTAAAAAGGAGTGGGCGGTGAAGTCCGGATCGGCAACCCTGAGGCGCCGCCAGTGAAGGTATAGTACACTGTAGTGAAGGTTTGCAGCGCTCGTTTTGTCGCCGTAGTTTGCGCTGCAAAACCTCTCCATGTCCCACCTCCCCTCCCACACACACACCAATCTTCGCTTTTGACTCAGTGGCAGGCAGAACGGCAGTAAACAATAAATTTGGGCGGCACGCTGAAGCGCGTCCTCGACCTCGCCAGGCTCGTTGCATCGGAGCGTAACTACGTTCGCAGCTGCGCGCCGATCGCTAGGTCTCTGGCATATATTTGCTTGCACTGACCCTTTTGAATTAAAACCGAATTTGAAAACAGGATCGGCGTAATTTCTGGCTCAAACCGATAACGCTGCACTCCAGCCTGAGCGTGCGTTCTAAATTCGCTTCGCGTCGCATACATCTGTAAGTTCAAGGGCGTCATGCGCCGTAAAATAACAAGCACGCACGTATATTTCTGGTTATGCAAGCTAGTCATCTATATTTACGCGGGGCGTTATTACATTCAATGCTGATTTATATTTACGGGGCGCGCACTGCGGCAGCAACACACAACAAATAGCTTGGACGTGGGACGTCTGCACACACAGTCCTTGAATTGTAACAGCGTGAGCACTGCATGTCTTGACGCCGCAACAAATTAGACAGCCAGCGTTGAAAATCTCTTCGCCTTCGATTAGACACCGGATCCTTTTTTGTGGAAGCCAAATGAAGTGTGCATTGAGGCAGACACAGAAAATAAATAGTCATTAAATAACAACACATAACCACCAACGAAAACAGCTGACTCATACATTCGACCGGTCCTTGTGTCACCCGTAATTATGTGCCGCAGATTGTTACAGAGTGTCTAAAGTGTCTCACCCACTCGAATACCAAAACGAAAAGTACGATTCATGTCAAAGTCCAACACAAACGCACTGGCAACAGATAATTCAACTTTTGCAGCAAAATGCAGCTGGTAATTGGGGCATCCTAGGGTTGGGGGCTTCATTTCCCGCGTAATTGCCCCCCCCCCCCCCCCGTAATTGACACCTATGCTTTCACATACGTGATTTGGATCGAAAATTTAGTCCAACAAATTCACAGAATGATTATGTTTAGTATGCTTCAGGATTTTAAAAAAATTCATAGTGTCGGTATTACGATTACAAGTGAACTTGACGAAGACAAGTTCCGTTGTCGAAACGTTGACTTATTCCAGCACTTGGCAGATGCGAAGTTACACCCATGGCTTAAGCCCCCGTTTTGGCTTTTCAATGATCACATGTGAGAAAGTGTCTGGTATATGGAACAAAATATCACTATAAGCATATCTACCTGATGGTGAAACTGTCAATGGAGCTCTCTACGTGGAGGTGCAACCAAATTTGTCCAAAGATATATGGTAGCTAGATTATGTACAATAATGCCACTGCGCACTCTGCAGTAATCGGGCGTGAGTTTCTCGCGCGCAATTCCATCACTGTGCCCGGAACGCCTTCCCCACGTCGAAATTAGCCTCCCGCGACTTGTTGTTGTTGTTTTTTTTAATTTTTATTTCCCCCCAAATGCAAACTGGAAGCTCTGATGGCGACATTTCGGGGATGTGACGGCAATTCAAAAGGGGAACCGCATCGCTGCTGAAACGCCTACATGGCCCCAAACCACCTCACAAACACACGCATCGCGTACAACATACCGTGATGATCATATTTCGACAACACAGAAGCGCTACAATCCCATGCGCTTCTCTGCGCTTTTCCGGTCCCACCTCCGCTCGTCGCGACACCAGCAGGGTGCTGCGCGTAATGCCAACGTGAGGAGATCCCGCTGTGCGTTGTGAGTCTCGCCCATTGTCCGCCACGGAACCTTTTACGAAGCTTCCATTGCGTCGGCGTCGCGCGGAGGCGATTAGGGGCGGACAATGGAGGAGGAGCTTTCTTGTGCGGCGTGAGCGCGGTGTAAGAATAAGCGAGAGTGGGTGTGAGTAAAGCTTTCTAGGAGGTGTTGTGTGAGTCAGCACCTCCTAGACAGCTTTTCTTGTGTGCGTACGTGTGGAGGAAGAAGGGGCGCCTGTGGAGAGGGTAACGAATCCGAGGGAGAATCCGTGGCGACTGCTACTACTGCATTTTCTTCTTCCTTTTTTTTTTTTCGGGGAAAATGGGGGGGGGGGGGGGGTCGTAAAATATCAGCTCTCTCTCTCTCTCTCTACCAAGTCGGTGTCCATAACTTCGGACGCTCTCCTGCCTGAGATGTCGAAGCGTGCCTCAGGGATATTGACGCTCGAGGACGAAAGATTAACATGGTTTATTCTACATTTTTGTCGGCATTGGGGCAAGAAGATAAAAATGATGTAAAGAAACTGGAAGGCTCTTGAGGGGGATGGCAGCAAAATGAGCGCTGCCCTCGACAAGTCTCAGGAATCCTCTTCACATATCCTCACTGCTGGTTCGACGCACTTTTTAAACTTTCTTTGCTTCGTCCTTCGACTTTTCTGCTGCTACCGCGGCTGTCTTGCACTATTCAACGCAGACTTTTTGGCTAGTTGGTGATGACAGGATTTGGACATCGTAACAAGTGCTAAGGAACGCTAACACAAAGACATATAAAGACACAAAGCGCGGATGTTAGTTCAGTCGTTGTGTGTGCCACGTCTCTCCCCTGTTCTTCGTCTTTTGACTGGTTTAATTCACAAGAATATGTACCAACTGACCTAGATCGCAACCGACCCGGCTAGCGTGCGCAGAGTGGAAATGCGAAGCGAGAAACTCGTTTAGAACTTTCCAAAGGCGTCGCATGTGCAAAATGCCCTCTGGAGCTCCTTGGGCGTCGCCGCATTAGCCTCTTGACAGCTGTCCGTGACCTCCCGCGTGACTATCCGTGACCTCCCGCAAAAGCATTGCAGAAACTGCGGCGCTAGCGTGCAAGTCCAGCGATGAGGTAGATATAGAGAGGAGTGGGGAGAAGGTAGAACTGTGGCAGCAGCGAAACGAATGAATAACATGCCACTCTTTGCTCGCAGTTCCTATACAGGGGGAGGGAGGGAGAGGGAGAAGATGACGTGAGGAGGCAAGGCAAGCCTGACACGACAGCGGTTGCGGCCAAACTGAAGGCACGGTCAGCGCCTCCCAAAGGAGGCGTTGACACGGTACGGTACGTTTCTGCCATTTCTGAAAAAAAAAAAAAAAAAAAAAAAACCACTATGCACAACTGCCGCAGGGCGTGTATATGCTGAGCGGAGTAACCAGTTGGGCTTGTTGGTTGAACATCACAGAAGGCTACAGCGCGGAACCGACGAAGACAGGAGAAACGCACAAAGTAAAAAGACACAGCGCTGACTTTCAACAAGAATGTTTATTTTGCCGGTGAACGCTGTTTATTTTATGGTGAACGCTTGGCAAAAAAAAAAAAGAACAAGATCACAGATGCGCACAGAAGCTGCTCATAACGCTATCGCACCCTGGCATTTGAATCTAGGAAGGTCAGCTTTTAAAGTTTTCTTTTTTTTTTTTAACAAGGCTATCGATGGACAACTGACGCACTTATTTCCCGCATGTGTAATTGCGGCAGCTTTGATGATTTCTCTAGTAAGGCTGGATTTGCTCCTAGATAGAATCTTACATTTTTTGAAGTATTCGTCATCGTTTCAAGTATTCTTGTTTCTGGGGGTTTACGTGCCAAAACTATAGTTCTGATTATGAGGCACGCCATAGTGGAGGGCTCCGGATTAATTCTGACCACCTGGGGTTCTTTAGCGTGCACTATAACGCAAGCACACGGGCGTTTTTGCATTTTGCCTCCATCGAAATGCGGCCGCCGCGGCCGGGATTCGATCCCGCGAGCTCATGCTCACCAGAAGAAACGCCTTAGCTGACTGAGCCACCGCGGCGGGTCGTTTGAAGTAGTCGGCGGTTGTGCGCTGGTAGCCTTCTACGGTGTAGATGCAAAGCCACACCGTAGGGTCTACGCGAACTACGGAAGCGGTCACACGTCAAATCAACACTTCTGTGCCCGCTGCCGTGGCTTTGCGGCTACGGCATTTGTCTAGGTTGTGGGTTCGATCCCGACCGCGGCAGCCGCATTTCCAAGGGAGTGAAATACAAAAACACTCGCGAGCTTAGATTTAGATGCACGTTAAAGAGCAGGGTGTCAAAATTAATCCGGAGTCCGCCACTATACGGCGTGCGTCATAATCCAATTGTGGTTTTGGCACGTACGGCCCCATAATTCAATTAAAGTTTAACACTTATGCCCCGATGCGATGTGCCATGTGAGGCGATGACAATCCTAACCCTCTCAGTGATTATGGACAGTACGCACAACAACGCGTCAAGCAAACAGGTCTCCCCGTGTGTTCTGTGTACTACGCAGTCAAACAGCAGTGGTGCACGCGAGGTAAGGTTTTAACATCAACTCACCACTCTCGTATTGGACTAAACGTTGAAGAAATTGAATATTCGCGTTCAACATCACCTCTAATAATCGTCAATCAAGCAAACAACTCAGAAAGCTTCGCTTGTATCGATTCGCACAGTGCGTGGGATCCGCGCAATGTTTGTTCGCCGGAGGGAAAATGATGGACTGTTCTTCGGGTCCTCCTCGCAGTAGCGCACCCAGGATCTCTGGCGGGGGGGGGGGGGGGGGGGGGGGGGGGGGGGCATTTTTGTGGTTGGGTAGCACTTTGCATAATATGCGAGTTCCTTGCTTTAGCCAGAGGAATCCAACAGCAAATAAAATGCCTAATAATTATAATAATATAATGACACCGAGAATGCTGACGATGTTGATTTCTTCAGCGTTTTACTCAAAGTAATTTAAGAGTGAATGAATAAATACACGACAGTGATAAACGGCGCGCGCACTTCGGGAGACGCTAACCCGGCGATAAATCACGCGCCCTCACTTTTCGTGCACGCATGCACAGGTTGCTTGAAGCTCAGTGGCGCGCCGTGTGACGTCGTTAGGTCCGCAGTCACCTCCATCTAGCCCAAAAGCTTAGGAATGTGTGTGCAACGGCGGGTGATTTCTTGCATGAAGCCGCGGCAGCAGGCGTTCGGCTGGATGCAGTGACACACACTCACACTCAGGGGCTGGATGTATCTAACACCGCGTACATCAAACGCCTGGAAATTTGCTAATACGGCATTATAGTATATACAGGGTGTTTCAGCGAACACTTTCAAATTTTATTTAAGGTTGACTGTGGCAGATAGCACATGTTAGTCTACTCAAATAGGCGGACAGTACTTGCACATGAAATTGAAATGCATAATCGAATAAGTAACAAAAATTCGCTAATTAGGTCTTTAACTAATTACCTGATGGCCCATATTGCAATTTACAAATTGGAGCCGTGGAGTTCGCGAGGTGGATCCACTTGGAATTAATTCTCAGGATGACACCAGTTTCAAGATATGAATTCCTGAACATTGCGGAGAAATGCATTGGCGTTCCAGTTAGTTTCTTACCAAAACGTTGCTTTATGCATTGAAGCGCAAAATTAGCTGGAATTAACTGGAAAAACCACTCCGAGCACGAAAATGCAACACATTTTCGTGTGTGTGTGTGTGTGTGTGTGTGTGTGTGTGTGTGTGTGTGTGTGTGTGTGTGTGTGTGTGTGTGTGTGCGTGTGCGTGTGGTGTGTGTGTGGTGTGTGTGTGTGTGTGTGTGTGTGTGTGTGTGTGTGTGTGTGTGTGTGAGGGGGGGGAGAGAAGTCATATTACCCATTATACCTACTATTTCCTTGACAAGCGTTTGCTGCAAGACTTTAGAGCATATCTTACACGCAAGTATCTTTAATAAGCTTCAAGAGCTTTTTCGTATATAGCTATAGACAATCAGCATGGCTTTAGACAACACTCTTGCGTTACCCAATTAGCTTAATTCTCTCGTGATCTATTCCTCTTTTTTGATAAACCACGCAAACTGCTTATTTGCAATGTACATACACAGACGGTCGCGCAGCGGAGTGGCCAGCGCCAGATAGAGTATCCGCACAGGGACTCTGTATGCGAGTAAGCGTTTCTGTTTTGTTAACAGCTTCTACTTATGCCATGAAAAAAAAAAAAAGATTAAAAGCAACAGGATCTGTTGTGGGCCTCAGTGCACCAAGCGAGCGGCGAAGGATGAGATAAGGCTTCATTCGTTTCCGCTGGACTCGTGTCTTAAGCAGAAGTGGGCGGTGAAGCTCCGGATCGGCAAGTCTGAGGCGCCGCTGTGAAGGTTTGCAGCGTATGCTTTGTCGCCGAAGTGTGCGCTGCAAACCTCTGGCCTCCCTTAAAAAGGCTGACAAATGCGTCAGTCAAAGTTACCTTTGTCATTGACAGAGCTGGTTTTCAATCGCACATTATGAATCGATCATTACAGTCAATATTTTCTGAATCGTGTCGCTGAAGTGAGACAAAAAAAAAAAAAAAAAAAAAAAAGGCACCTCGGTAGAACGGTAAGACTGTGAAGTAGATTTTTAAGAACGTAGATGTTTTGGAACACTATAATATAGACTAACGTGAAGTAAACCATTTACCTGGACGTTTCACGTTGGTCTAATTTCTGTGCAGCAGAAGGAAACAGTGAATTTACTTGCTTACGTGCCTCAATTATGCGCCTATTAGGGTGGGCGAATAATCGAAGTTTCGAATACGAATAGTTGGCATGTAATATTTTATTCGTATTCGGAAATGAACTATCCGGTATTTTTTTAATATCGAAACTAACCAAATATTTCGTGGCAACCGACTGTTAAAATCGGGCTACTGTCCATCTGCTGAACAAAGTATCTAATTGAAATTATCAGAAGTAAAACAGCGACAATGTTTTTCAAACAATGCAGAAACAAAATCGGTAATGCAAGCTTTGTCTTTGATTTTGCGGTGCAAGTGTGGCGCTGGTTAACACTCCGTGGGTTACATCTTGTACACATACATAAATACCCAAGAATGCATGAACGTAGGAACTCGAATTCGGAGGTTGTGGGTTCGGCTCCCAACGTCAGCAAGCTGTTGTTTTTTTTCCCTACATTTCCCGGGATTTAGCTTCCCATTTTTACACTTCAATGCAAAAACTACAAATAATTTCCAACGTGGTTTCCTCTTGTTCATTATCTGTTGGTTTCATAAGGTTGTGACTAACAAAAGTGAGCGAGCGTTCTTACAAAAGCGCGCTTCTCGGTTCCCCTTCTTTTCACCCATTACATGACAACCGCTTATCTTTGCTTCTGGCCTGCCCATTATAGTCTTTCTTACAGTCTAGTTTTGTCATTTACGTTACAAGCAGTGATGTTTTTCTTGTCACAGGCTCTTTATTGTGTCTAGGGCAAACAACTATACTTCATTACCTTTTTATTTTCCTTTTCCATAACTTTTGATATTTTTTTTTCAACAATTATTCGTTGTACATACTCGGAAAGTTTGTAATAAAGCAGCCTGTCATTGTTAAATTTAGCTTGCTTCTTACCAGGCTAAGGTGTCAAGCGGCTATTCGTGTAGTTCTTGTCATGGCGATTGTAGTGATATTGTGCTTAAAACAATACTATAATTGTCCGTAATAGTTGACTATATCTAATCAGTACAAGCGTGTTCCTTATTATGCCGAAATAAATATTGCTGTTGTAAATATGTGCGTCTGCGTTTGTCTATTCGATTCTATATTCGATTCCTATTCGAAAAAGTCAACATTCGACTACCTCTAATATTTACATAACGGATTACGATAGCTTACATTTTTTTGTGACCTTCAGATTGGAAGGTTACAAATACAGCACGATTACAAAGAACATAAGCAACATAGTCTTCTTAGCATTAAAATGCAATATTATCCCTGAATTTTTGTCCTTCTCGACGTTCGCGGTAGCACAACTATATAGACTGTGCGGAACGCTCTTGGCCGCGTGTTTTTAACACGCCGACACTTTACCCGAGCTTTACGCCGGTCAAATACCACATTTTCATACTTGATCTACCTGAAAGCCGCCGTGAAGTACTGATTGGTCCGAAAGCCGTGATAAACGAAAGTGATTTGCTCAGACACGAGTGAACGAGCTCAGCCGTTTCGACATTCGCGCCTTTCTTACGCAATCGATCTGTCTTATATTCACCAGTGCCGTGTTCTAAACCTTAACACAAAATTTATTCCATTTGGTTTTGCTAAATTAGCTCTCTGACACGCTTGCGCCCGACCACCAATCGAATGGATTTAGCGCCACCGCTGAACCCGCAGCGTTTAAACGCACTCAAATAGGTTTTGTAAATAATAAAGAAACATCAATTTCGGGAGCACAATGCGAAGGCTACGATGACCACTGTATTTAGACCACTGTGATGTGAAGCGCAATCGTAATGAGGAGGCTACCAATGTGAAGGCAACCATTGTTTCATCATGGCCACACAGCCTATGCATCGTACGGCGATCGATCGAGTTTCGGCCACTTACATGTAGCTTTTGAATATTAAACTGCGTTTTCGAAGGCCATTTTTGAAGCAACCTTTCTAACTTCTAAGTCACTAAAAGAAGTCGCTGATTACCAAATATAAAGCCTTTTCGTAAACAGATAAACAGAAGTCACTAAATCTAGCGACAATATCGCTAAAATGGCAACACGGATTAATACCGGTAAATTATAAAAACCAAATCTGATTTTGTGTCACCTAAGATGGTTAGGTTACACGGCCGCAACAAGCACGGATAATCCACGGGGTGGTAGGTTAAACTTGTTTTGGACTGCCAAGTGACAGCTTTCTCAGCAAATGGCCTATATACCCCCCCCCCCCCCCCCCCCCCCCCCCCCGTGCCCTCCAGGTGGATACGCCTTTGTAACTGCTTGATTTTCAGAAACCTTTCGATACAGTTTTTCACACTCTCATATTACACAAGATATACACAAGATATTCTCTGTCGGCCTTCCCAATCACTTTTCTTTTTTCCTGGCTATAAAGCCATCTAACCTAGCTCATTCAACTATAAAGTTCCTGTCTCGTCCGGTGAACCCCAATGGTTTCTCCTCGGACCATTACTCTTCCTAAGTTAGTTTGACTCTGGTTTAATTTCTAGTATTAGTATTTCTAGTATTTAATTTCTAGATAGTGCTTTGTACTTTTTTATATTGTATAACATTTTATCACTCGATCGCGCACATTTTTGTGCATAAACGTTCAATTATCCCCCCTCTGTAATGCCCACAGGGCTAATATGTAGGTATACTACAATAAGTAAATAAATAAGTGTAACCAGTGTTTGGAGGAGTGACTAATACAGGTGGTCACAATTAAAGATGTCCCTGAAACATTGCGAAACTAATTTTTCTTTTAAATGGACTGCACGAACTCTTGGGACACGCCTCGTCGGTAATGTTTCAAAAAGTTTCGTTTTATTTGAGTTTTCGATATAACGGAATAGCGGTAAGCTCGTTTACCGGCGTTCTTTAATTAATGGCCAAAATACCGAATCATTTATTGCGATGTATGACGCGAACCAAAGGGGAAAATGACAAGGACATGACATCGCTATAAATAGAACCAACTGGCCCAGCAACAAGTAAAGTAAAACGAGTTATTTGTCGCATTTCTTGGACTGCATGTCTACCATCGGTGATCTTACTTTTCATATCTGTGTGTTTTGATATTTTATTTACGTCATGTACACTGATGCTTACTTTTGCTGTTATCTTTTAATATTTGTGTGCATCAATTTTTTATTGTTCTCATTATATGTACACTGCTGTTTCTTTTTTGGCATGCGTGCATGAGCTATGCTTTTGGCGCGATATTTTTTATGTATTCACCAATGTAATGCCGCAATGCGCTGCGGATAAAAGTGCAAATAAATAAATAAATAAATAAATAAATAAATAAATAAATAAATAATAATAAATAAATAAATAAATAAATAAATAAAATTTTCGGATTTTGCTAAATCGAGGCCTTACTGTATGTATTTTATACGTTTTAATTGCGTCGGTGATCGCGTCTTTGTGACGCAGATTTTTGTGCGTAAGACGGCTTGGTTTGGTACATGAGGTCCGCGAGGTTGGAAAACTGTTTTATGAATCCACCCACGCGTATTCGTATTCACTTAATTGTGCAGCCTGGTTGATATCAGAGTCCGAATGGGTGTAAGTCTGACAGAACCTAAATCAGGGAGTCGGAGTTCGACAGAGTTGTGGTAGTGAAATGAATCTTGAAGGAGAAATGGCATAACATTTTTTGTGTCGATTCTTTTTTTTTATTTTTTTTAGATAGCCGCTGACTTCGGAATGACGGTAGGACACCTGAATTCTACGAATATGCAACAAATCGTGAACTATAATATCCTATGATGTGGCAACTTCCAAAAAGTGCGCCAAATTTCTTGGCGTAAGGTTTCCTTACAAGACATCCCGCTACATCCCTAAAAAAAAAGGGGGGGGGGGAGATCACGTGGTATTCCTGATACGTGGGTCGATGGAGTAGTCGAAGCTGCATTGTGATCGATTTGCCGAAAGCTTTTAGGCGATGGAATTGACGAGAGAAACAAAGGGTGCTTCGCATTTTGACTGTAAGCGGAGAAGAATGAGGAGAAGCGTGGATTTGAAACGTTCGGAAAGAATTGTTACAGCTCTCGGCGAAGGCACGTGGCTTGCGACCACTGGACCGGCAGGCTGGCCAGCGCGTGCATCAGCGTTTGTGACCGCTGCCTCAGATTTTATGACGTGCTGAGATGCTTTGCAAACAAACCCTACGCCAAGAATCCGTGCTAAATGGCCGTTATACAAGACTATAATTTTTCTCTCTTTTTTTTTTTTCTTTTTGCGCGTTCAAGAAATTCCGCCACACTATGCTTTACGTACGGGATTGACAGCTAAGATTGACGGGCATTTAAAATGCAGGCTACCGCGCTACATGATCGGCATGATATTTTGCAGGCATAGGGAACGTGGTAAACATGCTATTGTGCAGGTTTGTGGTTTACTGCCGTCACGATGAGCATTCTAATTTGCAGGCTCACAATTTACCGCTGACATAATCAGCATGCTCGCCGCTTTCCGTCCGCCTCGGTAGCGCAGTAGGCAGCGCGTCAGTCTCATAATCTGAAGGTCGTGAGTTCGATCCTCACCCGGGGCAAGATGGCGGCGACATTTTTTCTGACCGCGCTAATAAAAGAATTTTCTTTTCGCTTTTCCTTCAGCTCTCGCTATGTATTTTTTTCGTTTTTTTTTTTTCATTTTATCGTGCATCTGTCGGCATCCCTACACTAAGCCTAAAGTATAAATTTAGGAACATACTACCGTTAAATTATTACAGCACATTTAGTGCGAGCATCCCAATGCGCGTGACATCGTGACTTCTATGAAGCAGCAGACAATAGACGGAATTATGGCGATAGGGGATAAAGAGTGAGGGAGGGTTCACGTGCAGTGCTCTAGATTTAGAGATCCTAGGCAGGTCTTGTTTAGGGGAAAAGAGAAATTTGTCAAAATCTAGGGGAAATTTCCGCGAAGACGTGGGAAAGGCACTGCAACGCCGCGATGACGTGCAACTATAGACGTGACGGCGTGTTTTGATTTCAATCACCGCACATTACCTTCGCATTATACGTGTGAAGTATGACTTATGATCGTACTGCAGTGCAGTGAGCGCATCTCGTCGAGTAAAGGACAAGACATGTTCTGGGCTCGTTAGCAATTAAAGCTATGCTACTGCGCTATTTCAGTTCATCTTTATCTAAGATAATTTTGTAAAACGGATTTATAAGATACATAATCGTGCTGGCCTATAGTTGTGCTGTTGATGTCTGTAAATATATATCTGTAATCAGCAAAAAAAAAAAAAAGTATCTGCAACACCAAACAAAACGGTGCAGGCAAATCTCGGCATAAGCGAACACATATACACCATGTGTCCCAGCTATTATTCGCCAAGTTGAAAAAGAGAAAAAAACGTAATTAAGCCTCCCATGCGGATGACATGTATTGCCTGTCGATCGTTAGCAGCAACCCGAATGAAGCGTCTCGTATATTTTAGAGCGCTGCTCGCCCGTTCCTGCGTCGAGAGTCGCGTTGTCCCTCGTAACCGAGCGAACGACGAAAGCGAACGCATCGGGAGATGCAAGGCGGCGACTGTAAAGAGGGCGCGAGGAGGAGGGTATGGCGAAAGCGCGAGAAGAAAAGCGTATAGTGCCGCGGAAGACGGGCTTTGCGGCGACGATGGCTACGAGATGGCGCCAGGGTAGCGCGCGTCCTCTGTATGGAAACAAAGCGCTGCATGAGCGGAGGTCTCTCCAACGTAAATATGTCTGGTTGCGAAGCTTCCACAAAAGCCCATACGTTCAAAACATGGCGGTTCATCGGTGGTTCATGGGGCTTAGCGCCATCTGTGTGAGGAAGGAACACTTCCGGCGGAAGAAAAAATTATTTGACGTCATATCCGTTAAAAACAGAAGTGACGTCATTTTGTTCTCATATGCGCGAAATTTGTTTTCGGAGGCCTGCCAATGTAGCTGTATATTCAAATGCCCCGCCATTCGACTTGATGGGCGTTTCGTGATTTCAGCGCGGAAAGCGATGCAGGAAAAGATCAGCCGTACGGGTGTAGAAATCGAATCGCTGCACAGAAGATACTTTCCTTGGAGGCCAACGAACGCTTTGAGCGTAGAGTGCTCGTCCTTTAGTCGGACGCCAAGCACGTCGGTCAGCGCTCTCCCACGAAAACAACTAAAGTAAACAATTATCTGGCGGTCGCAACTCACTACTTTTTGACTGAACAGGTTAAGAAACAATGAAACTGTTCGCGTCACCAAAATCAGACAAACATTGACAATCAAAGCAACACGAGGGTGGGGGCCTATGGTAACAGTGAACTTTACGAGCGCGCCTTTCTCCCACTTCCAAGAGTTACATTGCATTGCAAGTGATAGCGGCGTCAACGCCTGCCGTTATCGGTAGGCGCTCTTACGGTGGGCGCCGAAAAAAGGCATTTGATGATAATGATCAAGTAAAATAGATTTGTTCTTTTCTCGCCATGCGTATATAAAGTTGATTACGAATTTTATTTTCCTTGAATGAATTTAACTGTGTCTCGCTTTAATTAAAAAACGAATTTTTTCTTTCCCAATGTTTGTTCCCTCCAAATATAGTCGTGCTACAGTGCCTAGAATTGTAGTCGTGCTTCAATCGCTGTGAATCGCGTCACCCACTCGCAGCCTCTCGCGATCTGCCGATTAGCGAGGCAGTCGCGCCACATTTCGCTCCATTTGTAACGTGCCGCACGAGATCAGATTGTCCGCGCCAGCCAATATATAATATATCGCGAAATGAAAACACATATACAGCTGCACTCAAATTTAGAAGTGGGGAGTACCGTAATCGTCGGTGATATTTTGCTGCTAATTAATAAGTTTGTAATGCTGAATTAACTAACTGCAGACGTGTCGACATTAGGTGTTAGAACAGCCCCGAGAACGTCAGTTGCAGCTGTTTGCGGCACGTTATATTTCGCGTGACTTGTTTTCCTGCGCGTCACGCATTGTTATATTTGGCGGGCTTTCGTTTAACGCGCCGAAAGTTGCAAATATTTAACAAGGTTTTCGAAATATTTCAGAAGCAATAAAGGAAATGATTTTTTTTTTTAATAATAGATATGCGTTCATTGAATGATGCGCTAAGGAAACGTCATTTTTCATCTACTGTCGCAGTAATGGGAGCTCGAGAACCAGTGAACCGGGAGGAATGACCATTGCAGAGAGTTCTTTGCGCCGCTCTAACCGCTCCGTAGCGGCGTAGCGCTTGTAGCCTGTCAGCACTAGGACGCCTCGATGCCTCGCTAACCTCGCTCACCGCACTAACCCCACCTGTGGAGGAGAGCACAGATAAGTCACGTGACGCTAAGCGTCTCGAAACTTGCGCCATTTTGGAGGACATGCGTACACAATAGGAAAACGCTCCGCATCTGAAAATTAAAGTTGGGGCGTTTTGAGCCTACGGGGCAAATAAATCTGTATAGGTGGCAGTGAATTCTGTGATAAACTCGCCAATGCCGGCGTCATGCTGCGCTTCCGGGTGCTCCAACAGCGTGACGCGGGGCAAGCGCATGTTCCGCATCCCCTTGAGCGAGAAAGACGCCGCTCGGCGCGAGGTGTGGTTGGCGATTATCAAGCGGCAGGGATTCGTGCCGACCTCGGGATCACGTCTGTGCGAGGTGAGCTTTCCGATAAACCCTGACGAACTTGACCCCGTAGTTCCTGGATGGCGGTTGCTTCTCTGAAAAGCGCGAGCCGGCAACACCCGGCCTAGCTTTCCGGCGACGGTCTCGACGTCTCGCTGTGTTCTTTTTTAAGTTACGTAATGTTTAGATGTACTACCCTTCCACGGGCGAATGTCGCTCTATTATGATGCCAACACATTACTGACGTTGACTGTCGCACGCGTTCTTGTTAATTTCATCCTCTGCAGTGCACCGACCTGTTGAGCGGCACGTTTGACTGGTGGAAGTTTGGAGGCGTGGACGTAGCTTTCTCTCTTTCTGGCTGACGCCTGAAGGTTGCTTAGTAACAGGTAGCGTGAAACATTTGAGCATCGTCTACGCTGCGGCGTTAGAAAAGGAACAAAGAAAGACGTGAAGGTTTTATCAGACCTTGCGCATGCGTTGCCTAGCGAGCGAATGCTGCGATAAACGAAGCCGGTCGCCTCGAAAGCATTGCTTGCCTGTGTTGTCATCCGTACTCTCCTAACGGTGGAGACTCCGGCCAAGCTGTTCGCATCTATATTTTGCTACTCTTTGGTGCTCACTAGCGAACGTAGGGATCACACTAGCAAACAGGCGCTGGCCAACTTTCCACAATATATCACGTGTCTTTAAGACACCTGTAATGTCAGGTCTCATTAAAAAACCAGAGTAGGCAGCTGCAACCTGGCACTACACTGCAAAGATCGCGGGTGCTATCCGGAATTGAGTAATTCAAGCATTCTGCGAAAATATGCAAATCGGAGAACACGCGAAATCATTGAATCGTGCAGGATGGTAAAGAAAGGCGCAGCATCCCTTAGCACACCTTCAGTTAATCTGTTTGATGGAGATGTCATATTTTAGAGGTTGGTTCACAATGGCACTTGATTCGAAATCTTGCGTAATCACCTTGTCCAGGTTTCCTTCCACTTGTGTAGCCCCCTTTCTAGTGCACTTGCTGTGCTTTGTCGTCAATGTTCTTGTCCCATTAATTCGTGCTGTTTAGACTCGGATATGTACTAGCAAGCCTGCATCAATGCCCGGTTACATATTGACAAACTCAAAAAGTTTGCAGGGTGTTCTTGCGAGTGTATACAAGGACAGACCGTTTGGACATGTTTTCTTTGGCCACTGTTGGTCACTTCAGCCATGTATCTATTACGTAGTACGTACTACAGCACTGCCACATACCAAGAATGTGGAATACACTTAAATTTTTGTTGCAAATAAAATAGGAATGCCATGTTGACATTAGTCATTTTATGGCACATTCGACTGGTCTGTTTGCGGCACGCTAGATTTTGTTTCACTTAAATTGTGTAAAATAGCTATAAGGCTGTCTTATCAAATAAGCAGGTTTGGTAGCGATTACACGGCCATTTATGCTCTCAGTATAGTTTAGTTGCTGTCTTACACAACCTTTATAGCTCAATCTGAGCACTCTGAAACGCTCAGTTGAATATGCCATTAGTGTGAAAAGCGATTTCTTTATTAAGCATTGAGGCAGATTGTGACAGCAACCACTTGCCATCGCTCGTATGAAAATTGCAGGTATAGTGGCAGAGATTTTCTAAGTTGGGCCTGGAGGTTGACCTCCGCGTTGGAGGCCCAGGACAAGTGCATGGTTGCCCTCCGATGAAGACTGTAGTTCACTTATTTCATGATCTCGTACTTTCTGTAGGGAAGGTCGCATTTTGTGTGCATGGGGCCAACCTTTGTGTGCGGAAAACTAATAGTACGCATAACTTTGAACTGAGATTGAAAAGCTACAAAAGGACATGGCATATCAATTCTGCAGAATCCCGCAAGGGGGAGGAAGTTTCATGAGGGGATTCTACAAAAGGACAGAACAAGTCATTCACAACTTTCAAAACTTTTTAGGCCAGCATAAGTCATGTGGCCATACCTTTGGCATTTGTAATTAAAGAGGACTAAGTGGTTCATTTGAGCTGCAACAAATTTTTAAAAATTGCCTGTGGCAGATAGCACAATTCTAATCCTTGATCTAAACTACTCGAAGAGGTGGCCATTACTTCCACGAGAAAACAAGATGCCTAATTGGATAATTAACATAATTATGCTAAATAACTTTTAATGAATTGGATTATAGCACATATTGAAATCTACGAATTATAGCTGGTGAGTTCGCAAGGCGTATCCACTTGGAACCTGTTTTCCAGTCTGAGCACACTTTTCAAGATGCTCCAGGGCACGGAGAAAGGACTTTTTGGCAGTCACAGGCCAATACACGTCTCCTCCCAAGTTTGTCGCCCACCGGTGGTTGGAGAATGTCCCTGTAATTGGGAGAGCGCCGTTTGTGTAGTCTGACACCAAAAAGTACATTGAGGCTGCCAGAAAAAAAAGTTGTGAACCTGCCGAAATGTGCCTCATTTAACAACTTGTGGGAGTACAGCTGTGATATTTTGCTGCCAGCAAAGTTGAATTTTGCGTTATGTGTTGCAATGGCACTGAAGCCTTTTCTGTTAGAGTAACCAGACAGACAAAGCAATGGTTTTTTTTTTCCTTGCTAGGGATTTAGAAACTGTTTTGAGGAAGCTGCTCACGAAGTTCGATCCTTTCTGCCAAAGGAATTGTGGGCCTGCTAAAGGTCGATGTTGATAATTCTGACAACCATGTTTCACTTGAGAAGGTGGACATCGGCTACAAGGCAGAGCAGATTATTAAGAATTCTCAAGTAAGCACAAAGGATAGAACTATTTTCTATTCTGTGATACAAAAAAAAAATGCATTGTGATATTTGGTAAAGCTATCTTTATTATTTTTTGTGTGCAATACAAGCAAATTTGCATTGTGATATGTTTTTTTTTGTGCAATTAATGCTTGAGACCTTTTGTGAGCATTGTTTGAATATCTTCAGCACGGACGAAAAAAGAAATGAACCTCTCAAAAGGGCCTTGAAAATCCTCCGATAGGGGCTTGAAAGTCCTTAAAAACCCTTGAAATTTTTTCTTTAACACCTGTACGAACCCTGATTTGTGAATAAAGTTTTGACAAAACTGAACCAAACAGTAAGCAATAGAGTTTTGCAGAAACCTTAAATGTGAGAAAAGGGATAAGTAGGGCCATAGCGACTGCTCCTGCAGCAATTTTGTGACTAGAACCATTATTTTCGTATTGGTTTGTATCTGTTCATGCCTGGGTACAAGATGTAGCAGGGTGCTGCACTTTGTGTTGCCTAAACCTTTACACTTTTTTAAAAAGGGTGAGGTGATGAAACTTTTGACTGGTCAGTTATTGCAATATGCCAAATCGTTCTCGTGACTGGCCTACTGTTCATATTGCCACCTGCCATAAAGTTGTCCTTCCACGAGCAAAGGCAACAAGTCTGTTAATGGCTGCGTGTCCGCAGGACCATTTCGAACCAGACCAGTTTGAGCAGCACAGGGCAGACGGGCGCAAGCTGCTCAAACACAATGCCGTGCCGACCATCCCCGGATCTGCGATAGCCGCAGGCCAGAAGAGAGGACGGCGTAGGAACAGGCGGGCACCAAGGGCAACCAAGAGGAGGCGCTCGTCATCGGACTCTGTGGATGGTCAGTGATGCCTTGCACTGTTTTAATTCCTGATTAAATTAGTGGCTGCAGCGCCCAGTCTTCTGACCAGATAAGGTTGGCATCTGCAATCAATGACAGGCCAAAAATGCAGCTCCTCAAAGGGAACATGCATCCCTGTGTATGCATAGGATATCTTTAGATAAAATGTATCATTAAGCATATCATACAGATATGATACCAGAGTGGTATCTTAAGGTGCTAGGTTACAGGTATCGCCAATAAAGTATTTAGTGTCTTGCCAGCAAGTATATCCTTCAAAACCATTTGCAGTTGTTAATATGATCAATTATCTTATTAATGTAAAGCATTGAAAAAAGGATCACCTCTGGCTTCCTCTTAATTAGGATCAGAATCGGACTTTAATCTTTCAAAATTTGTGAGGTGACCCCAGGCAGAAAGCTACATTAAGTAGCTGACTGGGTGCTGGGCCATTAGTACAGGGCACATGACAGCTGGGAGGCATGAATAAGAATAACACATAATTGCTGTATTTGTCTTCCCTTCCTATGTGCGCTGTCTTTTTGTTGCGCTAATTTTCATCATCAGCAGTGCAAGAGCAACTACTAGCCCAACAATTAATTCTTCAGTGAAATGAAGTTGGAAACAGAGACAAGTGAAATAATGTATTACTGTATTTGCACGACTATAATGCGATTCCCCCAAAATTGTCGCGTTCAAAGCGCGCCTCGCGCTATATTGGGGATCGTGATCCGAATATTACGAGAGCTTTTCATTTTTTTTTCTTCAGAATGTTTCATCCTTAGAACGTGCTTCGTGCTATTTTTGGCGTCGTGACACGATTATAGCGCGGTTCTTTACGATCTGTGCTTTAAACTGAAATGATCGCACGTAGGAAGGGACGCACGCGCCGCTAGAGCATGCTGCGACCATCGCATTGCGCCATGGCGCTAGTATGAAACCATCATGGGTCGGCATCACACGAGCGTTGTGACGGTCTGTGAAGTCGCGTGATGGATTGGCAATGCGGTGAGAGGGTCTGCCATCTTTGATAGTTACGCGGGCATTTATGACGCGCTGCCTATCCAATAATCTTGACGGCACGGACGGCGACGTTGTTCTTGCCGACAGTGGCAAAAACATGAGCAGTGACGAGTAATTGTGCATGCACTTATTTTCCGACGGCGACAACGATAAAGCCCTGCAGGCATTCACCTTTTCTTTGCTGTTTCCAGTTGCGCCACTTCGCGTTTATATATATATTTGTTTTCGTGGAGACCAAAAGTATGCCCTCGTGGTCACATTCGCGGTCGCGTTGTGCATGTGCAAATACGGTATGTAGTATATTTTTTGCATATAAGTCGTAAATATGGAAGAAATATAAGCGCCCTTGTACAATATTCAAGTGGCATAATGACTTTAGGTTGCGTTGCTAAGCCCGAGGGCGAGGGATTGAATCCCGGCTGCGGTGGCCGCATTTTGATGGGCGCGAAATGTAAAAACACCCGTGTACCGTGCGTTGGGTGCATGGTAAAGAACCCCAGATGGTCAAAATTCAGTCCTCCACTTTAGCGTGCCTCATAATCATATCTTGTTTTTGGCACAAAAACCCCTGAATTTTCTTTCTTTTTGGCTACACCTCATTGCAGATGAAAGAGGATTATTGAACTTAAATTTGAAGTACTGCTTATTTCATAATGAAACACTTTAGTGCATGCAGTAGCCGCTTTCTCTCGTGCGACTATTTGCTGTGGCACATGCTGTTGCGGCATTTCTTCATACCCTGTACTATACTCACGAAATTAAATGTGACCGGGAAACTTTAAAGTAACACACCCTATGCACAAGAACTCCATGTTTCACTAAGGGTGATACAGACTCTGATTCAAGTGTATGAGCCAAAATTACGCCAATGTCACTTGAAATGGAGACAGTGGAAGCGACAGTATGTGCACTAGTTAAGCTTTAATTGATGCATTGCATTTCACGAGTGTAGCACTGTCACTGTCATGCGTAACCTGAATGCGCCTTAAGAGGAAGCTTTAGCTTAGGGCCTCCTATCTAAATACACGGGAAAGGAGAAATCGTTTTTCTGGGCAAACAGTGCACCAAATTCGATGAGGTTTGTTGAATTTAAAGGAAAAAGGTAAAATGTGACTGTTGTGAATTTTATTTAGGTCATCAATTTTTAAATTAAAATTGACAAAAATCTCAAATTTTCAGAAAGCTAAACAGTCAGGTTTACAACTCTGCAATTCGGCAATGTAAAATGATATCGCAGATCTGTAAACTGCACTTAAGAGTGCATCTAAAGTGGACAAAATTGATATATTATACATGGCTCTCAAATAGAAAATACAGGCTCTCAAATAGAATTTGTGAGTGGTACTTTTGCAAAACCCTTGTAAATAATGTAATATTATTGTGTAATATATAACTTTACATTATAAAATTTGTCTGCTTTGGGTGGTCTAATGGATTATGTTGACAGAACTGCGATATCTGTTCTACGTGCTGAGCTACAAATTTGTAAACTTTGTGCTTCTATATTTTTAAAACTTACCAATATTTGAAAACTCTCTTTTAAAAAAAATTCAGGCCCTAACTCTCTCTCTAATTCGACTAATTGCATTAAAATCGGGCCAGTGGTAATCTCAGAAAAGCGTTTCTGCGTTTTACATGTATTTGAATAGGCAGCATCGGAGTTGGGCCCGAGCTAAAGCTTCCTCTTAAGTGCTTTCTTACTTCTCCTGTGGAGGGTGCTTGAGAATTCTTGTTTGGGAACTTCTCACATGGCTCTGTTGTTGCTTTGCATGCTGTTGGCTTTGGTTTAGTTGCTAATGTCTTAAGTTCATCAGGAGCATCAACAGGGTCATATGACAAATAATCGGCACCTTTATCCAGACTCGTTAGTGTACATCAGATGAGTCTTCTTTGAGCTGTTATGCCCAGCGACCGAGACGCCCTGACAGATCCTTGAGCGACGAGTGCCAGCAGAGACACGATGGTCTGTAACCACTGGAAAAATGTGGCCGGACAAGTAAAGCCAGAATTTAGTGACAGCCCCTACTCGCACTCAGTAATGGAAAAGTTTCGTTCCATGAAAGAAGGCAGCTGGCTCAAGGGATTAGCCGTTCCTTGCCGTGCTGTCATTGGCCAAGGACAGACCCAATTTCAAAGTTATGTAGATGGTGAGGAGTGAAATTGGCCAGTGGTGGTAATATACTAAGCAGACGGATTAGGTCAGAAAAAGAGGCTGCTTGCCCAGGGCTCACGTGAAGGGAGTGTTTGAAGTAAGGTGAACTGAGCAAGTTGGTAGGTATTCATGAACACTTCAGTGCGAAAATTACAGGACTGAAGGGAGAATTGTTTGACTCTCCCTTTAGTCCTCTAATTTTTGTGCTGAAAAGCTGATGATGAAGGTAGTGCCTTTCTTTAGAAGTTTAAAGAGGGTAGGCAATGTACATGAAGTTTCGGGAAAGGCGGTGGAAGTATTGTAAATAATGTCATGAAATTCCAGATGTCCTTAGCTGAGCACGACACTGGAAATTGTTGCACTGCTTGAACATTTCGACATCTGGTTAAACACTGGCGTCACTGACCAACAATTTGCCCAACATCATCATCTTCTGTTATCTTTGTAGTTTTAATGACACTTGCCTTCTTCTGTGCACTTATTGTGGCCGAGTTGCCTTATGTATCACGTTGCACGTTTCTTCATTGCAAGCTATTTTCACACTTGTGCAGATGGAGATAGTGAGGGTGAGGAGGAAGTCGACCACTCCTCAGGAGCCGAGGCAGCAGTGGCTGCTGACACGGTGGAGTCAGCAGAGACATGTGGCCCCTCAGACTGGGCTGATGCGCTGACAAGCAAGGCCCTGCAGATCCGCTTTGCAGCTGGCGAGCGAGGCTATGCGGTTGTGCGCGAGATGTGCCTTGGATTTCCTTCCGAGCTGCAGCTACGGCATTGCGTGGAGGCACTGCCTTTTGAACCTGGTAAGGCAGAGACCAGCACACTTCAGGGTCCCCCAGTGATGGCACAGAACGAGTGTTTACCGGTACCATTAGGCAGGCAGAATGCATCCTTTGAGAATGATTATCTACGCTAATGCGATCAGCATTCAAGCGGTGGTGCATGTGTCATTTGGTGATGGGAAATTCATAGGTAGAGGTTTTAGTAATGTATGTTATCTAGTTATGGAGTGTAAGTTGTCTGTTCTGGCAACCGGGGTTCCTGTGACACAAGTTGTCGGTTAGCAAGTTGTCTATTCGGGTGCATACCCAGTGGCCCATGCTGCCTGCTTGGCAAGACAGCAGCAAGCACATACCTAGGGGCTTAAGCTTGTAGACAACCAGTCACTAAGAAGAGTGGGGGAAAGAGTTGCTGTAAAGATGCTGAAGCAACGTGAAGTTCGTTGCCACGTATCTGACACGACTTGCATGCCTATCGGCGGCTAATCGGCTGGATCTTTGCACTTTATAATATGCGTGCTTTTGTTGGCATCCCCTCCTTCCGTGTCGCATTATTTTGATTGGTCCTGTTGACTCGGACGAACCTTGTACCGACAGAGGCGGTCCCGGCCGACATGATGGCATTGTGCGAATTGCGGTGTTCAGGTGCTGTGTGTACGATTCCCTCATCGGGGCGACATTGCGGAGCGCCCACAGTGACAGTCCGCTACCACATCAGCCAGTGAAGTCCTTCCACGGCGCCTTTGGCGCTTTTTTGCATCAAAAACAAAATAAAACGTTCGCTTGGGCGGCATCGAGCACGTGGAGCTCTGCGATGCATGCGACATGTGCTACTGTAAGTCTCACTATACTGAATATATAGAATAAGAACTGCTGGCCAAAGATATGACTTGGATGAGTTGTGCATCCGCGAACAGAGACATTTTGCAAGGTTTTTATTGTTGTATGCAGTTATTTCCGTGGGTTATATGCATGGATGGTTTTTTTTTCTTTCCGGGCTCCTGTAATTGAGGGTGCGGGTTATACACGGAAAAACACGGTATAATAAACACCTTCATTGTACACAATGTGTTCGCTATGCCAGCAGTTGTTTATGATTGGATTTTCGCTCAGAAATGGATAAAGAATAGAACAAGGTGCTAAAGAGCCACTTTAGTCCTGAAATTGACGTGCACTGCACTTACACTAGCGAAAATTGGTTATTGAGGTTTGTTTATGTAGTGCCGACTCAATAATGGCACTCGCTAAGTTTGACAGGCTGTCGGAGTGCTCCTAGGCTAATCTCCTTCCATTTTTAAGATGCTTCAGCAAGGCTGTGATGCTGAAGACGTCACTGGAAGGCACAGTTGAAGGCTACCTGGTTTCTCAGCTCATCGGAGGCCTCCATGTCTGGAAGTTGCCCCAGCTCAACAACTGCTTCATAAAATGTTTTCCGGGACATCTGCATTGTCGTCATAGCAACAGATATTCCACGTCTGCCTACAGTTGACAAGGGTTTCTTCACAGCCTGCATGCACTAGGCATAAGCCAACATCTTGCGCTTTGTGGCAGGAGGATATCCCAAGTTTTGTGAAAGCAGTTTTTCGTTCCTGCAGGCTTGACTTCCTTCCTAATGACTTCAGCATTTTTGTTCTTGAGCATCTTTTAAGCTAGGTTCCAGGTACATGCCCTTAACTGTTAGTTTCACCGATTTGTGGAAGTCAGATACGAATTTCCACAATCCGTATTTCTCGTGCAAATTGGCATTCGCATCCTTGGGAACAAATTGCATCCTTAGTGTCGATGTCAATTTGCTTTGTGGCGATGTCAATCTCAACTCCCACGCTCCTGATCTCTCCCCTCTGCCTCTTTGTGCTCCAAGATTACATCCTCTACCGTCGCAGCTTGCTCCCTGACGGTCCTGACCTATTGCTTGTCGTTCTGGCCAACCTTCGTCCCATTGTCCTGGCACAGCTTCACGAAATGCCAACGTTGGGACATCTCAGACTGTCCCGCACATACAGCTGCGCACGCTGTCGTTCCTATTGGCCTAGAATGTGCATTACGTGGACTTTTGTGACCTTTGTCAGTGCTGGAAAAGGCCGAGAATGCTGCCTCTCGACGTTCCATACGGGCTATTTCACTGCGTTGGCATCATCGTGGCCCGTTTTCCCTACCCGCCTATGTGAACAAGTGGGTCGCCATTGCTACAGATTATGGGACGCAGTTTGCCATACTTGTGCACTAGCTGGGCCACTGACTGATGTTGCAGACTTCTTGCTGCATAAAGTGAGACTCCCGAGGGGCTCCTCACCAACTCCTAACCGACCAGGGCTGACAGTTCCTGTTAAAGATGATCGATGACATTCTCAAGTTTTGGTCGATACAACATAGGTTGACTATAGGCTACATACAATCCACAGACGTATGCTTGACAGAACACCTGAACCGAATGCTTACCAACATGCTGCAAATGTAAGTGTGTGCATTTCAAGGAACGCAATTATCTTATTCACATGATAGTGTTTTTGCCGCTTGAACTTGTCATGCAGAAGGACGCGTGCAAATAACGACTTCTGCCTAAGCCGAAGTAGAGGCTTCCAAGTGCATGCTTGAAATGGCCGAGAACTTCGAAAAATCGAAACAGTGTCACGAAATTATTTGTTAAAAAATAGTTTTCAATGAAACCAAGATCGGGAAATGAAAATAGTTTTTACACTGTGGATTTGATTAAATAGAGGTTTGTTATATCGCCGTCTGACTATTCATATAGGCTTTTTTAGTCACATCACCAAGTAGCCGTTAAAAACAATAACAACTATTTTGTACTCATGCATACTTATCTTCATTTTGTACCACTTTAGTCATTTGAATGCATATGTCGCATGTGAAGGTACTGTGTGCTTACAACTCATGTGACATTGACCAGCAGGGTTTCACATCCCAAATCAAGACCTGGGATATGAAGGCTGTTGTAGTGGAGGGCTCCGGATTGATTTTGATCACTTCGCATTCATTATTGTGCCACACTTGGTGTGCGAGTGTTTTTGTATTTTGTCTGTGTCAGGATGCAGGGGCTGGAGCCGAGAACAAAACCTGCGACTTCATCTTCAGTGGCGGAATGCCATAGCCACTGAGGCACCATGGTGCATACAACGCATGCACAGGCTCTTTTACTCTTAGTGGGAACTTGCAAGCATGTGGCTGCGCTCCACGGAACACCAGTGAAGCCAGCACATCCACACATTGAAGAGAGCCTGTGCAGTTGCAGTGGCACCTAGATTTGTGACGTCTGCTACAGTGCATAGTTGTGCCAGGCTTGTGTTCCGGGGAGCCAAACTTTACCCATGCGAACTTATGGTTGTCTGTGAAGCCAAGCATCGCATGTAAGCGGGCAGGGGCCAGTGGATTTTGCGTTCCAAGCCTAATGAATTGCATTGATACAGTAAAAGCTTGTTAATTTGATGCTCATTAATTTGGAAAATCGAATAATTTGGACTCGCCTGCTGGTCCCAGCAGGCTTGTACATTATTTAATGGCACCAAACTCTCATTAATTCAGACGCATTTGGCTTCACACCGGTGAACTTGGACAACCTTGAGTGCAGCAAGCATGGAGCACCATAAATGTACAATGCAAATGAGCAAAAGGGGTGCTAGCGTACAACCAAAGCGGCGGAGTCCCCATCGCAATATCCATCAGTAGGAGGTGGACGGGAACAGCAGGAACGCTTCATGCCTATTTGTGCCTTTATAGCCTTTATTCTTGCATTCATCGCCGTGCATGACACTGCGTTGTTCACATTCCTTTAGAACTGCATAGTTGCTGGTCGCCATCCATCAGGATCACGTTGATAGAAACCACGGCTACGTCCGTGGTGGTTGCAGCTAACAGTAGTTTCGGTTTGGCTTAATACGCGCGGTCGCATGCCTTCAGAAATGTGTGGTTGCCATCCATGATTGCATCTATGAATATTGCAGTTTTGTCCGTGGTGGTTGCAGCTAACAGTAGTTCCGGTTTGACTTTGTGCACAGGTTGGCTGCGTGCCTTGATAACTGCGTGGTCGCCATCCATGACTGCGTCGACAGCGACCATGGTTTTGTCCACAGCGGTTGCGGCGAGCAGTAGTTTCATTTTGACTCTGTGCACTGCGGATGCATTGTCATAAACATGGCGCCAGCTGTTCAGGATGAACGAGTCTACTGCTACTCGCACGCTGACATGAAACCCACCGGCTACATCGTGATGGACATGCAATCTGTTGAGCTCATTGATGAAAAAATTATCTGTATGTGCATGCGGTATTGAAAAGCATGTGTTGGATGGAAACGTGGGTCTTGCGCTGTGGCAGCGCTGCGAAGGAAGTGTAAGGCCTTGACCGCTGCAAGTCCTAATCCGTCACGAGATGACAACAATTGTAGCTTGTACACTGCTTTTGTGTTAAACAGAAATGGGATTTATTAATTCATTCAGTAAGTAAATGTGTGCTGATTTTGTAAGCGTTTCTTTGTTTTTTTATACCATTGATAATTCGACATTGGTCAACTTGTACTTTCTTTTTCGGTCCTGTAAAATCCGAATGAATGAGCTTTTACTGTACAAGCAAAGTGTTGTTCTTTGGGAAGAAAGATTTGGCTTTTCTCGTAACTACTGGCCAAGCTGATATTACCTGGCATGAATGTTAAGTGGCGTCGATGCAGTTCATTGGGCTCAAGGTAGTGAAACTGCCCGCCTTTTACATACAGTGCAGAATCACAAGGCTGGCTTCCTCACGACAGTGATATGCTACTGAAAGTGTAGCTTTAATCATTGCGATGCAGGCTTGGCGTGTCCAAACAAAGTAACAGACAATGTGAAGCCACAGCTTTGGGCTCCGCTGCAGCAGCGCATGCGTGTTCACCCTAAGAATGGACAAGCCTGCCCATCCTATGCATGTGTACAACCCAATGCCTGTAACACTGACGTCTGCTTGAAATCATGATGTACAGTCGACTACTGGTAATTCAACCTCATTTAATTGACTTTTCCTTTAATTCGAGTGCACTGAAAATTCTCAACAAGAAACCAGAAATTCCTAAGATGGAAAACTCATTTAGTTCGAATGTGAAAGGATGCCCTACTGACGCGCGCCCCTTCATGTGCATAGCGGTTACTAAAACCTTGTAAACAAAAGAAATTTAGTGGATGATGTTACCTGTTTTGTCTTTTGAGTATTTTGTCAGCACCAACGACAGTGTTCGAGGTTTGTGGGTCACTCGTAGATAATGACATTGCTAGCAGCGTGACAGTTCAATGCTGTTAACGTGTCGGTGCTCTTTGCTGCATACCGGTTGATTCATGCTTGGAAGAGGAAGAAGCAAAGAGACAATGCCACACTACTTCAAGAATTAAAAAAAAATTGTAGTTCGTTTATTTTGCTGCCACTTTTGAATTTCACATTTCGGATAATTGGACCAAATCTAGGGGTCTGGCCAAGGGTCGAAATAATGGGACTTACCGAGTCGACTGTATCGCAGGTGTATGGGTGTGGTTGTTCTGTGCAGGGTTGCTGGATGGTCTGTTACCTGCACTAGAACACAAAGTGTCCACCATGCGGCCAGAGGACAGGCACGTCGCCCTCTGGCTGGAACGGGTGGCAGTGCTGCCAGGTTCAGTACCGACCCTTGGTGGCACGGACGACGAGTCATCTGGAGACGCGCTTGTTTTCAGCGTAGCGGGGCTGGCCTCCTACTGGAAGCAGGCGCTGGGTTACCACCTGTTTACTGAGTTGGTCTCTTCCACTTCCACGGGTGAGAATCCTGAAAATCTGCCATGGTAACTCGGTGGCTATGGCGTTTCGCTGTTGAGCTTGAGAGCACATGCTCGATCCCGGCCGCTGTGGCTGCATTTTGATGGGGGCGAAGTGCGAAAATGTTCGTTTACTTGGATTTAGGTGTTACGGAACCCCAGCTGGTCAAAATTAATTCGAAGTCCTCCATTACGGCACGCCTCAAAATTGGATTGTGGTTTTGGCACGTAAGACCCCAGAATTTACATTTGCGAATCCTGAGATGCTCACTTTGCAGCTACAGTGGAACCGCATTCCTTGTCGGTGCATCTTTCTGCTTTTAAGGTTTCCGGAGCACAGTGCCAACGAAGCTGACATAAAGAAAACCTTCGTTACCTGTTTTATGACATGTAAATGTCAAGCGAGCACACGTGCTGACAATGAGGCAAAGCCTATTGCCGCCAGCAGTGGCAAAGCTATTATTATACAGCCGCACCTGCTCAACACTTATGGCGAATTCCATTGGGAGAAGAGGAGCAGGGCGCCGCGCAGTGCGGAGTCGGGTGACAGCGCAGTGAGAGCAGGCACACTCGACCCGCCACTGGAATACGGCGTGCATTCGAAGAGCAGTTGGGAGGGGGACTTGTGAGGAGAAATGTACCATGTGACTAAAGCAATCGACGTCCCACCATTCTCTGCAGGAGAGCGGCAGAACACGCCTGATCGTCTTGTAATCTGTCGGGCTTAACGCTGTCACCGTTTGCGGCCACGTACTACATACTTTTGTGCAGCGCCGACACATCCCACAACGTTTCCGCCTGCGAAGATCATCTCAAGTTGAGCTCTAGCAGCTTTCGCTGCTGTCACCGTCAAGCGTCTCAAGCACTTCAGCAAGGCGAAGACGCTTTGCTGCCGCTGTGCCCCGCGCATCCGACGAGAAGCAAGGCGGACTAGAAATGCCAGGATCTGTCGCTAAATCGCTGCGAATCTCGCTCGTATCACCGACGTCAAAATCAGCGGTGTCAAAACACAAACCACACTAGGCTGCCGCCATTGCCGCCGCGCGCGCTGGCTGAAGCAAAATAAAAAGAAATGAGGAGGATATGACGGTTTAAGCCACATGACTTCCTCCGTACTCCGCTTTTCAAGCGAGAGCAGTCCGGACTGCTCCTAGCTGCTCTCGGCGCAGCGAAACTGCTCTTGTTCTACCACTGGATGACGGCGCTCCCACTCCTGTTCGACCACTGAAACACGTCGCCTGTGGAACGAGCACTTTCAGCGTGCTTTTGAGTGCTCCTGTTCTCCCAATGGAATTCGCCATTAGTTGAGGACTGCATCTTTATATATATCTTCGAATCCAAATCGGAACGAGCAGAGTCGATGATGGCCATACTTTTTGGACAAATCAGTGTGCAGTACCTGAGATGTACGATAAATTCAGGTGGAACATTGCAACTTCATGGCATTGGCAAAAGAACCATGGGGAAGCGTTCTAATTAGCATGGATACTTACAATTCTGTATAGTCGTATTCACTGTTTCAAAGTGCAACTTCTGAAAGTGAAACTGAAGGGTGTGCCAGGCACGTGGACAAAATTGTGACAAAATTCGACACCTCTTGATATCTGTACTGGTTGAAGAGAAACTAATTTACAAGGAGACTGTCAAGGACATTAAAAAAAGAATGCCTACATCGTGGCCTTACAGAAATGAACAAATGTTATCATCATTGTTTGTCACAAAAAGTGACCTAATATGGTCGAAACACACTTTACCTGTGGGAAGGCCATGCTTCTCAACCACATCTCTGGGAAGAAGCAAGGTCTCATTTTCAATGAGAGCATCTACGATGCTCTTCGTGACATACGGTAAGTTGGCGAGGATCATCAGCCACCGAGGGTCCAACTGCTCGGCTGCTACAAAGCGACAGGGAAATCTGCAATGACAACATTACAGTCCTGCAGAGAGCTTGGTGTTCTGCAGAGAGCTTGGTGTTTGGGATAGGAAAGTTTGCAGTTTCTGTGGGAAGTAATGCGGAAATATAGTTTCATCCTATGCTTAAAAATGTTTTTTTTTTTGTAACAGTGGTACATGTTTGGGTCTCGTTGCAAGCTTCCCTGCATTTTTCCTCTCCTGTCTTTGAACAGGTGGTTCAGCACTCTGTGGCATGCTGAAGAATGCAGTCTTCCGAGTGGTCAGAAAGTGCGAAGCCCTTGGCCTGGCCGTTGACGCCCTTGTGACGGACCTGAGTGCCCCCAGCCTCTCCTTGTGGAAGCAGTGCGGAGTTTCCACCCGTCCCCTCAGACGACCCGTCTTCTCGACCAGTCACCCGTGCACCACCACCGAGCAGTCGGACCCTCGGCGGCTGATGATCCTCGCCGACTTGCCGTATGTCACGAAGAGCATCGTTGATGCTCTCATTGAAAATGAGACCTTGCTTCTTCCCAGAGATGTGGTTGAGAAGCATGGCCTTCCCACAGGTAAAGTGTCTTTCGACCATATTAGGTCACTTTTTGCGACAAACAATGCTGATAACTTGGGATTTGTGCGCGTCATTGAACTAGATTGCCTTAGGCCCGAATGCACGCGAAAGGACACGAGCATATCAAACGCAGTCTTGAACCAGGGTACGGTGACGGGGCTACGTTGCCTGCGTGCAGTCAACGTTCTTCCAAAGGAAGCAGAGACAACAGCCTGGTTTGTTGAACAGGTAGATCGCTGGTGCTCTTTGATGATGTCGGTGCCACCGGGTGCTACAAACGAACAATGCAAGGAGGCAACGGCATTCCTCCACGAATTCAAGGACACATTCTCACGTGTATCTCCTTTCTCGCAGACGAAGGAGGAGGGAGAGCTGAGGGTGGCTAAAATCGGATTGTGCGTTTCAACGGCAGCGGCATTGAAGCTGCACGAGATTTTGGTGGTTGAAAGACAGTTCAGGCGTGTGCTCATTAGTAGAGGGACATCTGCCTCGCTGCAGAAAGTACTCGGGACTGTTTGTCCAACTAGCTGCGTGCCCAGCCACACGGACTTTCGATCGTCGCTGCACACAGTGTGTCTCGCACAGCTCTTCCTGCCCGTTCAAAACGAGAGATCTGTGCTTGATGAGTGGTGACATTGCAAAATTTATAAGTGCGAAGCCGAGTGAGAATAGTGATGAAAGCTGTACCTTTATCGTAATAGAAAAGTGTACTGAAAATGCTGAAAGTTGATGCTGGTTTGTTTGTACAACTTCAATGTGGGGTTATGGTACATCTGACTGGTAACATTCGAGCACTCTTATGATGTGCTTTTCGTTTGGCTGGTTGAAATTGAATGCTTGATGCACTTCAGGTTTTGTTTGGACATAGAAATGTCCAGCAGCTCCAGGACTAAAGGCAGTCAAAACTGCCTGACAGGACCCTAGGTCCCTGTACGCACTCAGCGTGGTGCAGCGAAAAGGGGACCAGATTACATAATTTAGACGTGACAAGGACTTTAATTACAGCATATACAGGCATGACAAGGGTTTAATAGTATCCTCATAGCGAACACCCATAGCACTCTGAACACACTTACCTGGTTCTTTACAAGTGCAGCTTTCCAGCTCGGAGCACTCAGAGGTGCTCTTGCCTCTGAGCTGGGAATGTGAACGAGATCCAACAGAATTCGTCATATGGCTCCTCCAATTCCTCTGGGAGAAGCAGTACATACAGTTCTGCCAGGCTCTCTCTGGCTCCAATATCTTGGTCTGAGCGCAGTAGGAACCAGTCAAATGTAGAACTGGATGTACTAAAGCCCGTAGTAATTTTAAATGTCACAGAATGCATGTCATACTCGGAAGATGGTAGTATCACTGTATACAGAAAACCCTCGTTATAATGAAGTGAACGGGACAGCTGAAAAATTAGATTTAAGTGGTAATTCAATAGAAGTGACTGTCCCTTAAAAAAACAAAGAAAGTAGAGTGGAAATAGCACAAAAACTCCCCAGAAGTCTAATATAGGTGCCACACGGCACATTTTTGATCGCGATTGGCTCCTCCGTGCAAGCGGTGGGATGGAGCCCATCACGGTCAAGAATTGTGATCCAGATTGGGCTGTGTGACACTGGTAGAAGTGCGAGACATTCAATAAAGGAAACCTTTATTGATGTGCACAAAAAAGCCGTTTAGCCGTCTTCTTGTCCATTTGGAGTGCTGGAGCTTCGGCTTTTGCGGTCAGTGCAGGCCCATTCATGGGGAGGTTCGCACTTCTGGTGTTTTTCAGTGCTCAAGAAGCGCACTCTCCACTTTAGGATACTTCAGATAATTCAAATAAAGTGGCTTCGTTATAACTAGGGTTTACTGTAATTTATGGGATTCATGAAATAACAAATTAAGCTAACTGGCACTGAACAAATTTAATGGGGGAGGTGGGGATCAGAGATGAAATTCTATATTTTTTTGTAGTAGAGCAATGAAATTTGGCATGTTTATTGGGAAGCGCGCTGAATGACTAATTACAAAGTTTCATTAAGATACCTCCAGTATTTTTGACATTATAAATTTTTATTTGCGTCATTGTTCTACCAAACTTTCAGAAAGCCTGGTGTGACGAAAAAACATGGTAGAAGCCCACAGTTGCTCTTATATTTTAGCCATAGGAATGGCGCATGTAGTGAAATTCTCCAAATATTCTTATCACCCTGATTTTTTTTACACAGAACATTATATCCATGTTTGTATAATGCAGTCGTCGTCATGTCAAATTAGCTAGAGTGTAAAAAAATGAGATAGTAATTCAAAAACATACAAATGTCACTGTGTAGAGAGAGTTTACTAAGAAATACAATGCAACAGACCTCATGAAAATCCATCAAGCCATAATCGTGCTACGCTTTTTGCAAGCAGGACAGTCTGGTCAAAACACACTTCCGAGAAAACTGGCACTAAAAAGTTGCACAGCCACTACATGTCCATCAAAATGCCCCGGGGCTGTAATATTTAGTGTCCTTGCTTGCAGGGGTCTTCTTATGCATATATAGATTTGCATATTTCAGTGTAGGCGCTCAAGTTCCCAAAGTTGTAGCGTGCAACTGCTTCATGTACTGCCTTCTCCATTGCAAACAATGAAGCGTGCTGTTCCTTTGAAGTTATTGACCAGATGACTGAATGCAGGCTTTCTGCCGCATTCTGCATCTTGTTTCCCCTGCATCGCTCCAGCGGTTGAGGGTCAGTCAGGCGTTGGTAGTCAGGCAGCAATGCCTCTGCTACTCGTCTCAACAGCTTGTATTTATGAGGCGGTGGTGGCTCCATTTTGGGCTGTGCTGACCGATGCCTGCACCAACTATCAGGGACAAGTGGGCACAGCTCATGATGAGGCTCGTCATCTGTAGAAGTCAAGTGATAAAATGTGGCCATTGTGGCCAATGTGGCCAAATGTGGCCATTGCATGTCACTTACGTCTGTGTTCCTGCGCAGGGCTAAACTGTAGTAGCTGGTCAGTTTTTTAATTAGGTCCTGTGTGAGTCCACCTTTCCCACCAAATGGCTCCCCCCTTTCTTTTCTATTGTCACCAGCGTGCGGAGAGCAGTGCCCATTCTCTTCTGTACATGATTTAGGCAGCCCTCCTTATTCAGGTGTATAAAGCCATATAAATCATCTTTGCAGAGTGCAAGATATATTTGGCTGTCGCCATTACATATGATATTCGTGTAGCGAAGGCCATAGCTGCTGAAAAAGCACCTGAAAAGCAGCAGTGCAGCTTCCACCTCCATTTGTCCCGAGCCAACGTCTGTATTTTTTCTGGCTCATTCGAAGTGTCAAAGCTAGGGTCACTTCCTGGTGGTCGCTGGCAGCACCCTAGACAGAAGTTAGAAAGTACAGTGCAGTCCACTTATAACGATAACGAAAACGAGAAATCCGATCGTTATAACCGATCATCGCTATATCTGGAATGCCGAATATGCCTTTGCAGTCCCGAAACCGAAACTGCCACTTGCGATAAAAAGATCGACGTTGCAGAAAGTAGGCCGTGAAAAATAAAACATTTATTTATACCTCTAAATAGCGTCTCAATCGGTAGGTACACTGAAATAGAAATCTGGACTTGCTTTCGCGGAAGTTTCGGATTCACAGCCGCCGTGTGCATCGCGTCCATTTGCTGCGCGAACACTGGTGGCTATAATTTAGCATGCATGAATTCAGTGAGTGACTTGATCGACGACGTTGCACTTTGGTTGAACCTCGGAGTCTGTTTCAAAGACGGGCGTTCCCGGTTTTCATAATCGTCGATATCATCGACTGCGCGAGCTCGTACTTCTTCGAGTCTTGCTTGCAAAATCAGTTTCGTCTCAAGGGGCGCACCTCCCGCTGCTTCCGCGGTGCAATTCCGCGGTGCAATTCCGCGCTCGTTGAGAGAGCGCGCTGCAGGGAGCGCAGGCGCCCCTCGATTATCGCCTTTCTTCCGCCCCTCCTCGTGCGACCGCCGGTGATGCGGGCGCGAGGCAGCTGGCGCCATCTTGTGCACGCTGCACCAACTTGGGATGCTCTCCGTGGCTTTCGCAATCGGTGCGCGGGCGGGATGCGCTGCGCGGTAATGGCGGCTGATATGAACTCGCGTAGGCAAACTTTTCGCCCCATTTCGGTTAAGGGCAACGTAGGAACGCAATTTTCACGATTATTCTGCATGAAAAACACTGCCCAAAAGCAAAATTTTCATCGTTATATCCGATGTGCGGTGAATAACATATCGTTATGTTTTTTTTTCTCATAGACCTAATGCATAAGTTGAAACTCTTAGCTCGACTCATCGTTATAACCGATATATCGTTATATGTATTATCGTTATATGTGGACTGTACTGTACGATGTAATCCAGCACAAGCCCGGTATAAAACTCAATAATGTGGCCTACACCAATGGGAGAGCTGTGGCCTCGTGTAAGCCAAGTGTCATCATAAACAACTGTGATGTTATTTGGGCTAGATGGCTGCATCTTGCTGTAGACGTCGTTTACTGCAAGTACAGCATCTGCAAAAAAGTTTCGTGCAGCTTCCTCTGCTCCAGGTTCGAACTTTTTTTATGCCCCCCCCTTCCCCCCCCTGAAAGAAATTCCTGGCTACGGGACTGGTATGTATGCTGGGGTTGCTTTCTCTCTCCCCGCGGGGCCAGAAGCAAGGCATGGAAGCAAGGCTCCATGCGTGCTTTATTTTCTCTCATGGTAGGCAGCCGAACAGTGGATGTGGAGGGGGACGCTACACATCTGGCACTTAATTTGTGTGTTTTTGGTGCACTTGCGGCATCGGCTCTGCTTTCGCAACGGCACCAAATGATGGCCACGGCCTTCCTTGCTGTGGAAAACAAGAGAACCTGAAGGGCCAGGCCGTTCTCCGGTGTTCAGCCTCTTGGTCAGCAGACCTTGGACGATGAGCCTCGTGAACTGAAACTGGTCAAGTGGCGGTTCACTCCCTAGTTCTGTGTAGAGCATCCAGGCTGCAACGCGCAGTGTTACAAGCAGATTGCTCAGTAATGGCCAATGGCAATACCACTTTTAACTGCAGGCAGGCACGATAGTTGCCGATGAACCTATCAAGTAGGTCGACACCACCCATATGCTTGTTGTATTGTTCTATTACTCTCAGCTGGGGCACTGGAACTTGCTTTCGCCTTTTTGGCTGTAGCAGGGGGCTGTGTCGGTTGGGTGAATGCCATCATAATTTGTGGCAATGCACACACACACTTATTGTCATTCCACTTGACAGCAAGGATGTCGTCATCGCACATAAAAGCAAAAGATCTTCTTTGACTGGCTAGTTCCTTCCAATCCAGAAGTGGGCATTTCTTCAGCCTGACCTCCCTCATGGTTCCTGTTGCTCTGAATCCACATTCTTTCAGCTCTTGCAGTAAAGCATGTGATGTGAAAAAATTGTTCATAAAAACATGGTTTGTTGGCCCATCAACGCACTTGAGAGCGTTCAAAACAGTGCGTGTTCCAAGCAGTACATTCGTGCATTTGTTTTTCCCGCAGTAGATATCAATGTTGAAGGGATACCCTGATGAAGAGCGAAGGATCCATTCCTTGTAACCAAAGCATATTGGTTTTCCCTTTATGAACATCTTACAGCTGCGTCGACCAAAATACAGCACCATTTGCTCGTCCAAGCTTTCTTTTTCTTCAATTTTTTCTTCAAAAAAAAATTCCGAACTGATGAAGGGAGCTATTGACAAGCCTAAGTCTTGTCACCCTTCGCAAGGTTTTCACTGTCGGACTGTGGGGTCTAAATGTCTCACAGGAGACCGACCACCGCGGGTTCAAGATTAGCGAGCCACAGGGCCGCATCAGCCGTCACCTCCATCACCGCTGCGCGTGAGCTCGGGCTGCAAGGTGCTACCGAGCGATGAACGCAAGAACACCGTATTGCCCTGAGTAACGAAAACCATTTATTGAATCCGGCAGCACCAGTACTGCACAAACGCCCGAGTGGCGGGAAGCCAAAGGGCCCGCACCAAGGGCAAAAATACAGAAACGGTGCCTATAGCACGTCGCTGCGAGAGCACAGGCTCAAGCTGAGACACCCCGCTAGGAAAAGTCCGGCGGCTATGCTACTTGCTCTGGCGATAACCAATGGGTCAACTCGCGAGAGCTCGGGCAATCTCCTTCAGCAAATGCAGCTCGGTGTGGTACGACCTCGCGCAAGCACAAGGCACCGCTCTTCGGCTTAGCGTCGGGAAAACATCAGCACAAAGTACCCGCTCCCCGCACGGGCAAAGACACCGTGCGCGAGCTCAAGTCCTAGTCATAAAGGTGTTGGCGGACGATAGAAAAGCATGTACATACCTTGCGCTGGTCCCGGAGATAAGAGAGCCATGCTGTGCAACTCACAGCTGAACGTGGCCGGGTGGTGACGTCAGCGCCTCGGCCCCACCGCAAACCCCGCGAGTGGAGCGCCACCACTGAAACCGGTTATTAGCGGGCGGGGATAGGTGGGGGACTGCAGACAGGTGAAGCCCACGCAATGGCGCCAGTGCATTCCTCAATCCCCACATCCTCCTCTTCTTAGATGCCCCCCTACCAGCCTGGCGAAACAGCTAGTAGGGACTTACGCACCAAGGACAACCGAGTCTTTCATGCACAAGCTAAATGCTAACCTCAGCCCAGCAAGTACTCCTAACACTGCGTTCCAACATACATACATACATACATACATACATACATACATACATACATACATACATACATACATACATACATACATACATATACATACATACATACAAAGACACTTTCATGCGCTACATTCCAAAAAACAAACAAAAAGAAAAAGATAATAAAAAGAACTAGTGGTAAAATATTTTACGGAAAAAACTTACTTTCTGTTATGTTTGTTATGTTATTTATGTTATGTTCACAAATATAAAAAACTTGGTCTGGTCCAAAGGACAAAAAGGCGGAGGCTTTTATGTACTTTTGATTTTCTACAGTAAATCCCCCAACTCTGTCATGAGCAGGTCCACGTGGGTGGCCTCGTGGGATGGTGCGCCCGCTTCTGCCTCAGGCCCGGGTAGTCCAGCCATCAGTGCCGCGAAGTCCGGGCTCTCTCATAACCGTTGGCGGCATAAAGCCACGAGGTCTGCGTCCGGTAATGGTGACGGCTGACGCTTCTTCGGGGTGCCAACCCCATGACCCTTCTCCGCATCTTCCTTCGTGCGCGCCACTTGCCAGGCCCCAGTGTAATGACTCTGGTAATACACCATAGTGCACAAAATTCCACGTCAGTCGGCGCAGGCATTTGGGCCCCCCGAGCCGCACATCAGTTGGCGAACGTGCGGCTGCGGAACGGCCAAGGCACCCGGTCCAGCGGCAGCTCCCTGTTGACGCGTCTCTGCGCCTTCCAGGGTGCCTCGGTCGCGAAGCATCGCAGGGTCTCCTGTTGTTCTTGGCTCGTCTACGTCGTCATGGTCCTGCGCGTGATCCCTGCTGATCGTGGCCTTGGGGTATTCCTTGGGGACTGCACTGGGGTATGCGTGGGTGAAGCCGATCGCGCAGACAGTCCGGGTCGGCCCTTGTCTTGACGGCTGTGCGCTCCACGTGGCTCTCCTCGAGCGGCCATGTTCTCTCGAGCTGGAGACTGGTGGTGGCTGAATGTGCTCCGCCGAAGGGTGTGCCTCCGCACACTGTCGTGTGCGGACGCACGCAGTGGTTGACAGCTTCATCGGCTCCCCTGCCGGCGTGTTCCCGCCATCACACTGCGTCATACCCCCGCGCACCAATAACCGAGCACCTTCCCCCAAAACACGCACACACGCCCCTGCACGCGCACTTTCTTCGTGGTTCTTCAAGGGCACACAACGTCCCCACCCTGCACAACGCGCGTCGGTCGTTGCCCATGCACTGGCGAATGACAGGGGCCATTGTCTCCTCCCTCGCCCTTCTCGCAAAGAAAAAATGATGGGCCCCAGAGAGAGAGAAAAAAAGAAATTGCGATGTCGAGAGAAAAACAAATCTTCCAGCTACGTACAAGTAACAAAAAAATGTAATAAGTTAAAGTTAAACTATGCAAGATGTACATGGAAAACTAAAGACACTTTCAATTATTTAACACTAATTACCCTCAGCATGTGTACACAAGAAGAAAAAAAAAGAAAAAAAAATGCACACTTAAAATACTAGATCAACAACACTTGCAATAAGCGGGGCTGGAGCCAGCTTCTTTTCATGCACTGGCCGTGCGAGTTTCATGCACTGGACATTTCAAACAATTTTTTTCCCAATCCCATGAAAAATAACCGTGTACTTTCACAACTACTGCTTAAAACAGGGTTCGTACAGGTTTCCAAGGCAAAAATTCAAGGATATTCCAGTACTTTCCAGGACCTGTCACAGGTTTTTCAAGGACTCAAAGCGGCATCCAAAGTAGGATTTCTTTATTCTAACATTCCCAAAAATGACTAGTTTTATTGCACTTACAATAAATAAATGTATATCACAATTATAATAAAAGTGTCTAGCCTTGATAAGTTAACACAAAATGAACGCTTACAACGGCGGCTGAGATTTCTCCAGTATAGGCTGGATAAATGACCAAAAACATTCATAATATTCAGCATAGGGTTATTGCACTAAAATAAAAAGAAATAAATGCATATCCCAATGCTGTTAATAATGTCTAGCCTTGATCACTTGGCAAATTCACAACACTACCAAAAAAAAATATATATATATATAGTTTGCAAAACCCAATGAATGCTTCCAACAGCTACTCTGACTTCTCCAGTATTAACTGGGAAAGTTTACCGAACATTTCCAAATCATTCGGTGTAGTCTTGCTACACATTCATTAAATTGTAACAAATAGATGTATATTGCAATTTGTAAAACATGCCTTGTCTTGATCATTTCTCAAGTCCGCAATATCAAAAGTTAACACAACGAACACTCACAACAGCTGCTCAGGCTTCTGCAGTATTAGCTGGGTTGGTTCATCTATAACATTTCGTAAACATTCAGCATACCGTATTTTCCGGTGTATAAGACGCCTTTTTTCTTTCTTAATTTTTCGTCGGTGCGTCTTGTAGAACAGTGCGACCTATGTACGTTTATTTTTTTTCCGGAAAAACTGCCATCAAAATCGGATCCGATGTTATGGCCAAACGAAGCGCGCTGGTTGACTTAATTGCTACGGGTTCTGTGCGCGCTATCGAGGTGCCAAGTTCTTGGGATCGAGTTCCCGAGTGCCATGCGAGAAGGATGGAGCAGCAACGCATGCGGCGGTAGGCCGACCACTAGTCGATCGACCCCGAAGTCGTCGCATCTGCAGATCGCTGTCAAGATACGGCGCACGCCGCTGCGCAAACTACGCAGTTGCTACGAGAGTACAGGCAGCCCCTCCTCCCTCCCGGGCTGCCTTCCGCTTTTCCTCCCTTGTGCGCTATTCGGCTCACCGTCACACGCTTTCACTTGTACATACAGCATATGGTGCGCGGGGACGATGCTATCGCCATTGGACTTTACACGGAACGTCGCGCCAACCATGACGGCAGAAATGCACCTGGAGTGGAAATATATGGCACCCATGCGCTTGTGCGTGACCCGCGTTCACGCTGCGAAACGTCTTTGTAACTTTTTTTAAATTGCTTACCGAAAGAACAGGCTGCGTCTTGTATACCGGTGCGACTTGTATGCGTTTTCTTTTTCTCCGGAAAAACTGCTGTTTTGAGTGGGGTGCGTCTTATACAAAGGTGCTACTTATAGAACGGAAAATACAGTAATGTTATTGCACTTACATTATCATAAATAATATTATAACAAACCTCCACACAAAGGCACTGTACATCAGTGGTAAAGTTGCTCCACTATAGCTCTCTTTAGCTTCACTAGCTTCACCTGGCGTGCAAGAGTGAAAGTGGGAAAAGGCAGACTAACGGGCGAGGAGTGAAACGAACGATAGTGTCAGGAAAGCAGTGTAAACACTGCCAGCCGAGGCAGCATCGAAGCGCAGCACGGGTCTCTCGCTCCGTTCGCGGTTTCATGCGATGAAGCCTTTTATTTTTCCGTGCAGTTCTGCAAAACCAAACCATGTGTACTTGCGCCGGCGTATTGTTTCGGAAATGGGGAGTTTAATTCTCAGATCGACGCCGATCTACAACAGAAAGGAGGTCGCAATGTCAATATCAGAGCGGATTGCTCACGAAATTCAAGGATTTTCAAGAACGGAAAAAAAATTCCAGGACTTTTAAGGGCCTTGAAAACGCACTTTTCAATTTCAAGGGTTTTCAAGGATTTCAAGGACCTGTGTGCACCCTGTTAAGAATATTGCAATTTCAAGTAGATATCAGCATTCTACATATCTTGTAGAGTATGTATGCCAAATTTTGTTATTATAGGGCAATTATAAATGCACAAGGTTATTCTACTGGGTTTTATTCTGATATTGCACAGGGTTATTCTTATTCTCATTTGCACAACACTTGTCACTCCACCGACGGCGCTGTTGCTCGCATGCCTTCCGAGTTCCTCCGCCACTTTGTTGCACAGCCACCGCCCAATTTCTTTAGACAAAAGTACCGCCGGAACAGGTTGTCTGGCATGTCAAACGCGTCCTCGGGCTCCCTTTTTCCATGCATGAGCGGCCAAGCAGCCGCCGCCAATGCTAATAAGGCAGCCATTGTCTATTTGAAATGAAACGGGCCAGTCATAGGTTATTCCACGATATTGCTGGGTTTGTTCGGCATAATTAAGCATAATTAGTGTGTTGTAAAGTCACCTTGACGTGTCGGTTTTTGAGGTTTCCTGACGTTGCTTCACAGACGGGTAAAATGGGTGCGGCCTGAGAAATTTGGGCCAGTCACGGAGTGGTAAGGGCGTATTTGGAATAAAAATAGATTGAAATAGTTTTACGTTATACCGGCCCAGGATTCGAAAGAGAACCCCTAGTACAACAGCTCTATCGTATAACTATGTGTGCCATCTTGGATGGCAGCATTTGAAAGAGTGCAGTTTTGTTGCCGTTGTAGATGTCTTTTTTTCATGTAGCGCTCCAGCAAGCTGGGCAGCTTTTTTAGCAGGTACTGTTGCTTTACCTATACAGTTAAACCTGCTTATAACGAACCTCCATATAACGAATTCCTGGATATAATGAAGTTTTTCAATTCCCCACCGTTACTCCATAGAAGCACATGTATTTGAGACCTCTACTTAACGAAGTGGCAGCGGGAGACCCCCTCGAAATAACGAATTTTCCCTTCCGAAAACCTAGAGATTTCGCCCCAAATTCTGTCATTTTTGCACGAGCAGCAACCGGAAGCACCTTCTCCGCCACGACAGAATGCGAAGTGAGCGCACGTGTGCGTGCGTGCGAGAAAGATGAGACATTTCAGAAAGATGGATTTAGGCAGGCACGTAAGCCTTTTGGAGCAATTTTGTGAGTCCAGTAAAGCTGGAGAGTCCTCACATGATAGTCATATCTGGCCCTTTTTTCTACGATTTTCCTCACCTTTAAATACTTTTTGAAGATGTCACTGTTTGCAGGAGATAGGGAATCCGCTGGCAGTCAATGACCAGCAGGTGATTTTTTGCTGTTCACCAATGTCCTTCTCTGGTTATAACGACAGCTCGGAGGGCGGGCACTTTCAGCGTGGTGGTGATTCCGGGTTCTTGATTGGTGACGGAGCAGTCTATCTAATCTTCGTGTTGTTGGTGGAGGGGCACTTCGTAGGGACATTTTGGTTTAGCGGGGTCGTTGTTGGCTTTCACGAGGAGTAGATGTGTCAATTTTTGCCTGAGACCCAACTAGAATGGCTGGCTCTAAGTCTGTTCTTGGGTTCGAGCTGTTGGCCATTGCCCGGCGCGCAGGCCGGAGCAGGCGGGTACTCACTGGCCGCCCAAAGTGACCCCAAAGCAAACCTGCCGAATATGGCCAGCAACGACAGTCACGCCTTCAAAACTGAGGTGCAGGCTGTCAGCAGTGAGAATCCACACTGGAGGCAACCACTCAATGCCATGGTCAAACTATGAAACCACACCGGGGCAACGGCAGAAGTCTTTCAGTAGTCTATTGATGTGGCATGCTTCCTTCTTGTAGTGGTAAACTGGCGCTTCACTTCGGCAGCCAAGCCACCGGTTAGTGGATTGCGGTAGAATCAAGGTAGCATAAATCCGCTGGATGTTGGAACGCTCGTGGCTTTTTACTTGAGTGAATGTACCCGTGTTGGTATTCATAACGCCATAACTTTTTATTAATACTTCACCTTTACAGAGGAAATGTATAAAGTGTGCTCAGAGTGCTTGCAATCCCACTCTTGATGAAGATCGGAGCCCAGCCGAAATGTCGAAATTAAATGTTTGTTCTTGCTTATCTACGTACACCTGCACTTCTTTCATACAAGATCAGTGTGCTAATGTTACGACCTATGGCAATGCTTACCTAATCACCATTGAAGGAGGACCCTTGCGTGCACACACAATGCTCCATTGCTCCTGCCATTGTTGGAAGCAGCAGTATTAGGATTCTTTCGGAATCTGTCGGAGCTTAGCCGTCGCATTCGCTTTGATGTCCTCCACGGTTGCAAAACGTGTCCCCTTGAGGTTCATTTTCATAGTAGGGAACAGCTAAAAGTCACTTGGAGCGAGATCTGGAGAGTGCGGTGGTTGAGCGATGTGTGGCTTGGCACCTTATCGTAATGCAGACACTACTTGCCTTGCCACTTGTCCCATCACATCCTTTGAACCGCATCGCGCACCCTCTGCAAAACTTGCACGTAGGAATGGCCAGTAACAGACTGTCCAGGTGGTATGAACTCGTGGTGCACCAAACCGTCAATGTCAAAGAATGCAATGAGCATTACTTTGACTTTGGATCTGACGATGCACGATTTTTTTTTTTGGTCTGGAAGACGCTGGTGTGTGCTGCCACTCCTATGGCTGCTGTGTCGTCACTGGGTCGTAGGTGTACACCCAAGACTCACCACCAGTGATGATCTGTTGGAGCAATGACGTCGGGTCCTGCGTACATGCCAGCGATTGTCATGCGACATTCCATCTGATCCTTGTTCAGCCGCCTCGGAACAAACTTCGGACTGATGTGTTTCATCTTCAAATCATTGCATAAAATGGGATGAATTGATCCGTGTGAGATGCCTACTTCTGCCCTTTCTTCAACAGTGCAAACCAGTCGTAAAGTGCGGTTTTCTTTACTGCATTATGATCGTACACTTGCTGCAGGGCAGATAGCGTCTCATAAGCTGATTTTTGCAATTTATACATGAACTTGATGTTCGCACGCTGTTCGAACGGCAACATTCCTCCGACTGCCCACCACTCATGTCCACGTCACACGGCGCAGTAATGCCACTGCGCACTGAAACCGGTCCAGACCTGTTCTGCCCACGCACAAACATACCCAACCCCCTACCCAAGTGTGTGCATGCTAGGTCCATTTACCCAACTTTAAAGTGTTAAAAGAGCTTTTTGGCGGTGACACGCATGTTAACTTTAAAAAGCGATAAATGGCATCTGCTGTAGGATAGTGATGTGTTCGCAGGGGCTCTTTGTTGCTTCGTGGATCAGCCGCAAGGAGTGCTGGAGGATCGAGAGCAATGGTAGTTCATCCAACCCGCTCCTAATCGGCGCAGTCATTTTTGGACACTAGTGGGCCACAGAGGCTCCCATTTTCCGTCGGTTACATCTGGCTGCTCCACAGTTTTATCTGTAATAGTCATAACATAAGCGACGCTCGACTTAATATACTTGCATACCTGCATTATGTGAGATGTGGATGGGGACAGCTCCGATTTCAAGGAAACAGAGGTTCCTGGAATAATGCAGCAAGTAGAGGATGAGATTGATGAAATGTTCTCTGGTGATTTGGAGCCAGGGGCGCATAGGTTGAGTCCTTCACTTGATGGGTATTTGGAGCAACCCTCGACACTGACAGTAGTTTCCTGCCCATGGGCATAGGTGGATATAGTGGCATAGTGCAGGTAGTCCTTGCCACTTTTTGCAGGGCTCAGGCGACTTTAAGCAGCATGCCAGAGTAAGCTACACCGTTCATTTTGTTTGCAGATTTGCTAGGAGATAGGTTCCTAGATTCCTTCCCGTTGTAAAATATTTCTGTTCACCTTCCTATGCACAGATCTCGTGGTAAAGCTTGTTGGTCACTGAAAAGAGAAAGAGAGAAGGAGTAAGAAGGGAATTAAATGAAAAAACATACTGCGTGCTTCAAAGCATAGTTATCCGTCAGCCCGCTGATGAATAGTTCAACCAGCAGTTCTTGCGGCCAAGGTGGTGTAATGAATCTTGTCATGTAATCTAGTATCTGTTGGGGCAGATGTAGAGGATTGGGCTTGTTGGAAGACAATGGGTTCGATGTGGTCACTCCTGACGTGTCAAGTGTGAACTTTGCCTCCAGGTCCATCACGTGCTCAATGTTCTTCCTCCAGTCTTCCGCTGTTACGTGCTTCATTTTCTCACTGAAGATATCTTTGACCATGGATAGCTTGAAGTCTGTTGTCCACAGCGTTGCCATTTTTTGACCTTTGTACACACAAGCTCGGTGGGAGCCCGAGTACAATGCAACCGGCCCTTTCAGCTGCGTTGTCTACGATGTTGCTCAGAAAGCGTGACTTTACAGGTGCTACCAGCTCAAGCAACGATGAACTTGCTTTTGAGCCACTCCTGTATTTTTTCCGTCTTCCAGGCCGTCATCCGCAATTCCTCTTCTCGCTGGATGTGATAAGGTGCATTGTCCATAACATGATACTACCAGCTAACAACTTCTGCTGATTGTCATTGAACCATCCCTCAAAGCAATTGCCGTCCATTTCTTCGTGGTAGTTGCCTGTGTTTTGGCCTCTGAATACATGCAAGCAGCCGTCGACAAAGCCATTCTCGCTGCCGATGTGCTTCACGATCAGGCGCTGGCCTTACCCAGAAGGTTGTTTCAGACCTGTTTACAGGCCATTTGCTTTAGTGTACTGGCGTTCCTGCTTCTGCACCACGGTGTCTATCCACATGATTGACAGTGTGTTCTGCCGTCACATATGTTTCTTCCAGGAAAATCTTTCAGCCTTCCGGGCCCAGTGGCGCCCCACGTCACGAAGGTAGCGATTTCGCCATTCGTTGATGTCATCCCAGTCGATAAGGAGCGAGTTGCAACTCCTCGTGCTTGAAGCCTATCTCGGCAAGCAGGTGACTTACAGTATACCATTTTGGTGATGGGAAGTCCATACACTTCGAGAAATCATTCGTTATCTTGTTTGTAAACCATTCGTAAATCATTCGTTATCATGTGGGACAGTAATACTGCCTCATGGACAGCTGTCTCTGTCGCAACCAATGATGTATTTTTATCTTTTGGCAGCAGTGCCCATGGGACCAAATGAAGGTTTCCGGCAGCGTTTTGGGTTTTTTTCCCTAGGCAACAGCTGAGGAGCTGCATGCCATAAAGACGTTGGTACATGGGCAGCAATGCATCAGCAGCATGCTTTCCAAGCCAGGTACTTGTGAGGAGGTGGAGTATTCTTTGCTTCTGCGGCGATGTTGGCACCAACTTTGGGGTCCCTGCGAGCAAAGGTCATGATGAGCATCTTCATTGGTAGCTATGCTATATGTTACCATCACGGCCTTATGCACTTTGACTTTTGCACAAGACACTTTCGTGACGATACGTCATGTTTAAGCACCGTATGGTGGATTGGACTAGGAATTTTTAAGCATTGTGAAAATATAACTTGACAAATGGACAGAAGTGCACTAAGTGCAGACATTATACAGTAGAAAACGTAATCTATAAGTGTAGGTACCCTAATTTTAAGACATATTTAAACAGTAAACAAGTTTGGTTCCCCCCCCTCCCTTTTTTTCGGAAGAACATGATGCAAGTAACTCTTGCACAGAAGAATGCACAACTGTACATGAAAACACTGGAAAAATGTAAACACTGCAATATGTGTGCACTGCAAAAATACCCCGTCCTTGGGTAGCCTTGTACAACAAGGTTGCATGTAATGAGGAAGTGTGACCATTCATGTGACCTGCTTGGAGATACAGATGTGTGGCTCACTCGCTTTGAGCCTGAATCAGAGTACACGGCTGCACAACCGTTTTGACTTGGAATTGTGCTTAGCGCACGGTTAAGCAGACATAACGGATTCTCGACTATGCGAGTCCATGTAAAGGCCCCCTACTTAACCTAACCTAACGAGTAATGTACCAGAAATTTGTATTTTTTTGGAGTTAGAGGCCGAATTCATACATCAGTCCATACCGCGAAGGCTTGGAAGTATGCGCACTGCACATTATGCTGTAAGAAATCTCCCCCCTTTTGAAGGATAATATGTTATATATATATATACACAACGAAAGATGATGTCCAAAGTCTTTTGCCATAAGAGCCTAGTTTGCATGGAAGGACGAACCTTTGTAAACATATGAAGAAAGAGAAACTCTCGTCAAACGAAGTTCCTTACACGCTGAAGACAGCAACAGAAAAGAATCGGAAGTGCAACAGTATTCTGAAATTACAGTGGGAGCTCACAGCTTTTGACGAGGCCCACGAAATAAACCTGAAGACAATGTTCTGCGGAGAAGACATATTAATTATAGCAACATGAACGATCTCACCAGTAATGCATGAATTTTGTAAGACATGTTATTTTTTTTTATTATAAACTGAGACAGTAGTACTATTCGGGGACATAGTCTTGAAGCCATGCTGGAGGTTGTTTAGATCGAGTAGACCTAGGGAGCACTAACTCTGGTTGAGAAGGAGGAGTAGAAGAATCATTATTGGATGATGAGCTGGAAGTTTGTGCACTGTTGTCCTGAGACTCTTCAGGAGCGTCAGGCTGAGACGAAAAGTCGGACGGAAGCTTGATGGATTCTTCTGCGGGGAATGAACCAAGTGACGTTTGTGAAATGGGAGGAAAACCTGTACGAGTAGGATCTGAAAGAAAATGTGGGATACCATCATCAAGAGATGAGTAATCACTGGAATTACTCTCTTCACTTATGTTTTCAAAAGAATGTGGATGAGCGTGATATTTCACCAGTTTGGAAGCATTCCAACGCTTGGCATTCTATTTTGCTATGTATCTTGAAAGGACGTGAATATTTAGGACCAGACTTACGAGAGTTTCGTACTCATACAAGATCTCCTGGTTGAAATTGAGAAATTCTTGTTCCACGACGACGGTTTACGTACGTTCTGACATTTTCCTGGTTTTGTAGCACACATTTTTGAACTTCCTCGCTTAATTTTGGAGAAGCAAATTCTGGATAAATATGAGGCATGTTAGCGACATCCAGTCGAGTCCTCGGTTGACGACTATGGAGCAGCATAGCCGTAGAGAGACCTGTAGTGATGTGTGGCGTAAACCTGTAAATTGCTAAGTATTCAAAGACTGCAAGTCTACTGAACTTACTGAACACATTAGCATCAGCCAGTCGATGCAAAAGTTCATCAGTCCTGGGAAGAGGGAAGGCGTTGACGACGATCACCTTGTTGGGTTCTCGAAGATCGACGCAGAGTCCCATGGTATTGTCCTTTTTCCGAACCACGACAAGCGGAGAGATCCACTCGGACACTGACACTCGTTTGATGATAGCCGATTCTAGACGATGCAGTTCGACGGAGACTTGTTCACGGAGAACCAGAGGTAGCAGACGTATTTTCGGTGAAACTGGTTGAACAAAAGGTCCTAGATGAATGTCATGAATGAAGCCCTTTACAAGTCCTAGTTGACCTGAGAACAGATGAGTAATTATGCTGGAGCGTTTTGCAGTAGAGACGAAGACTTAATTTCCAGAACAGCTGGCATTTCAGTCACTTCTTGACACGAAAGGGAAGATCCCTGAATGTCGATGCCTAGGGCTTGTATTGCGTCTAGGCCCAGAAGAGAAGTGCCTTTGTCGGTGACGTGAAATGTCATGGCTGCAGAATTGTTGCGGTATTTCGTAACCACGGAAAAATGTCCTGAATGCAAAATTTCTTGCTGGGAATAGTTCTCGTGTCAGAGACTTGAAGGAGATAATGAGAAGACCCTGAAATGTGCCTCGTACGTTGCGCTGTTCATCAGCGAGACCGTACCTCCGGTATCCACAAGAAGCTTGATTGAAGTATTCCGAATGAGAACTTTGGCGAAGATTATTGCCGGACGGGCATTTGGTGCTTGTATTGTTAGCTCTGAAGAAACTGTACTTGCTGAATCTGTTTCAGCAGAAGAAGAAATGAGCTGAGCTATTCCTGGAGATGCGCAATGCATTCAGTTCCGTGAACGGCAACTGTTGCACAATGTCCCACTTTTTTGCACGTGTGGCAGGTAACGTGTGTAGCTGGACAGCCTGGATCGGATGCTATGTGCCGAGTTGGTCCACACTGGTAGCAATGGACAGTGGCATCTTGACTGGGCTTGGAAAATTCTTGCTGAGCGCCACGTTGGTCGGCTTCCCCAGATCGCGACTTCCCGCCATGTCGTTGGGCGCCATCTTGGACTCGTCTTGTTGAGGAAGAAGCTTGGCGAGGATTGCCATCTTCAGCACCCGGGCTAGGAAGGCGATGGTTGGCGACGCCATCTTGCCGCGGAGAAGAATTGCACTGTACTGGAAACCCGGTGAAAACTTGAAGTTCCTTGTGAACTTGTTCGACGGTTCGCCCAATTTCTTCCGCTTTCTTGAGCATCAACGATGGTCCCTCGTAGAGAAGTCTTTCACCGATTCTTGTTGACGCGTCTCTTTGCAGAATTTAGTTGCTGAGCGATTCGTCGTGCCAAGCGCCGAACTGCGCAGGCTGGAGCGAAGTGGTGAACCGAAGTCACGAATTCTTGGAAAGACTCTCCAGGCTGCTGTCATTGGTCTCTGAAGATAATGCAATGGACGAGGCTGTTTGTGCTGTCTTCGTAGTGCTTGTCCAACAAGCGGATGATATCTTGGAACTGTAACGTAGTGGGGTCCACTTGTGACGTCAAGTTGTAACAGAGACGCTGACCCTCGAAACTCAAATTCGACAGCAGTACAGCTTTCTTCCTCTTCTCCGGTAGCGTATCGCCTCCGGCCGCCTTCAGAAAAGTGTGGAAAGAACGTCTCCACGTGAGCCACGGTACGTCAGGTATACCCGGAATAGGCACAAAAGGCGGCGGCGGAGAAGCGAACACCATGGTTGAAGCGGTGGACAAAGGAGAAGTAGACGCAGGCTGCGTCGAGTCCATGGTGGCAGCAGAAGTAAGCAGGAGAGAGAGCATGTTGTAGTGAACATGGTTTACCTCGTTGTCAAGATGCGGTATTGGGCCTCGCACAGCGAGGTGGCCGGGACGCTCAGCGCCTCAGAGAAAAGAGACGACTTCTTTTTTTGGGGACCAGACGATGATTGGGTTTATTCGGAGAGTGGGAAGAGGTCAGGCGCAAACGCTGATTACAGCAGTAGGCGCGACTGGGCGCCAGCGGTCAGGATCAATTCGAAACCGAAAGAAGGCAGAATACAACATGCATGTTTTCAGCATTGTAGGTGTCACACATTGTAGGTGTCACACAGTCATGCCATAGTAACTTGTCAGTTTCTTTATGAAATCTTGAATGAGACCACCGTTCCCTCCAAGAGGTTCCCCTTTCTGGCCTTTTGTGATCGGAGCTTGCAGGGCTGTCCCTATCCTTTTCTTGACAAGATTAATGCAGTCCTCCTTTGGAAATGGAATAAATCCATGTCTTGACTTAGTGCTACAAAAGGTTCTACTGTCACCATCACAATGTTTGCATATCGCAAACCATGTTTGCTAAGGAACCTCCTGAATAGAATCACTGCTGCTTCAACCTCCATTCTGCCAGAGTACACATCTGTGTTTTTTTAGCAGACGTGTGATGCTTTCCAATAATCACTGCTTTCACCTTCTTTGGGGCCCAGCGTGCGACCATGGCATCTGTTTGATAGGACAACACAGTCGAGCACCAGTCCTGTGAAAAATTCTATTATAGTGCCGACACCTATGTGGGATGTGTGGCTATGTGTCAACCACGTTTCATCATAAACCACGGTTATGTTGTTATTAAAGGCAGGGTACACCTCCCTGTAAACATAGCACACTGCCACCACAGCATCAGAAAAAATATTGGCAGCAGCTGTCTCACTGGCAAGTCAGAACTCGGCCTTCAGATGTTGCTGAAATGTTTTATGATGCAACCCTCCATGGGAGACCTTCATTATTGACCAGAAATCAGTCAAAGCTGTTGCCCCTTTGCCAATACATTTAACAGCTTGTACTGCTCTCATATTTACAATGAAAATGTCACTTTTTCTGGTGCCCCATGGTGCAAAACAACCTGCCCGACGAAGGCTTTAACTGCTTCTGCGGCGTTGGCCGCTGGACATGCGACAGTCTTGACCCATTTCGTGTGGTAAAATGTGCATAGAGAGATACACTTCCCACATGTGGTTGTGGTTGTGCTTGGGTTGTGGCTCACCTTTTGCCTCGGCAGCTTTATGGCGGCACCATGATTCAGCTCCCTCTGCGCGAAGTTCATGGTGAGGGTCTTGGTCGATGGGACGTGGTGATATGTTGGCATTACTGCACGCTGCATTGCTGTCACGTCACTAGAGTTGTTCCTCAGGGCCCAACCATAATAGTCCAAGCTTCTCAATGAGGGCTTTTGTCAACTTCCCCTTGCCACTCAGTGGCTTATCGCTCTTCTTCACAATGTTTCGTAGTCCACTTCCCATCCTCTTTTGGGCATGATTTAGACACTCTTCTTTCACAATTGGCACAAGCTCGTAAACATTCTCTTCTGTGAGGCCAGAGAAGGTACGCTGTCCGAATCGGACACAAGGGTACTATAACGCAGGTCATGCTTGGATATGGACCGCTTGAAGAGAGTCAGGCCTGCCGCCACCTCTGTGCTTCCAGATTTTGCATCTGTGTTCTTCTGGCAGATGCTGCATCTCCAGATTTCGACCCTGTTTGGCATCCAAGATGAGACCTGTATGGAAGTCAATTATAGATCCTACTTCGATGTGAGATGTGTGCCCATGCTTGTGCCACGTTCCACCATACACCACGGTGATGTCTTTGCAAAAGCTGGTGTCCATTTGTTTATACTCGGTAATCACTGCTGTGGCAGAATTGGTATAAAACATATCCAAGGCGTGGGCCTCTGGCTCCCTGAATGTCTCTTTTAAATGCTTTTGAAATGTCTTGTGGTGCAGACCTCTGTAAGAGACGTTCATTGCTGCCCAAAAATCGTTGAGAGCTGTTTGCTCCTTTCCTATTTGCTTCATAGCCATTATGGCGCGGACATTGACTTCGAAAGCCTGCGAGTCCTTTTTTACGGGGTGATGTCCACGAACTCTCAATGGTGCAAGAGGGGCACATGACTTCGAGTTTTGTTGCCAGTCCAAGCTTGGTGCTCTCTTGCACAGTCAAACCACCTTTCAATGTTTGGAAATGTGCAGCTGAGCAGGCTGCTAAAAACGTCCATCTGAACGAGAAAACTGTTCGCCCTCATTTGTAGGTATAACTGCACGTGTATGAGCCGACTCCATTAGTTGGAATTTTTTCCAGGTCACTGTCACAGAGCAGAGTTCAGCGCGAGCGGCATTACAATGTTTTGCATTCGCGTCGACCTCTTCCTTAGAAAACGTATCCACAGATTAATGGTTGATGGTCCATTCATGCTCGATGACACCGATTCAGAACACGAGCCGGGTCCGGTGATCTCAAGCACTCGGTGTGCTTGCCGCTCCAGACACTCAATGTGTCGGATTCTCCACTGGCTACAGCCGACAGCACAGTTCTGCCACTGCAAGCGTCTACGCTGTCGGCACTCGCAGCAGAAGATCGGAAGTTCGATGCTCATACAAGCTGCATAGCGCGCTTCCGTGCACTGAACTTCTGCACTGTCTTAGGCTTCGTTGTTCGCATCGCGTGCAACAATGAAGATAAAGGCCACAGAACCAGTGAAAAAAAAATTATAAAGGGCTGAGAAAGTCTTAAAAGATGGCACAAGGCGAAGAGCAGCTCACTATCTGTCGAAGTGGACGGAGCAAAGAGCAACAACGAGGCGAGCGCGGTGGGTGCGGCATCCAAGGGAGCAGCCGCTACGGCGGCACGCAATGGCAGGTGCGCTTTAGCTCGTGAAATTTGAATGCACTGCTCTGGCCAATCAGCGCGCTGCATCGCATTGCGGGAAAATTCCAATAGCGCATCAACCATGCTGCCATCGCCATTTTGCAAGGCAGCAAACGAGAGACTTCATGGTCAAAACGACACGAAGATGGCGTGGGCAGGCTGCATGGCCCAGGAATGGCGCACACATGAATTTTGGTTTCATTTCGGCATTGGCATGTGTTTTGTCAGCCGCGATGGCCTCAAAAGTTGCGTTTTTTTTACTTTGCGGTTGAATTAGGTGCTGATAATTACAGAACAGGTAGTTTAATACAACAAAAAATATTGTTTCTTAAAAATGGACTTTTTCGCGATTTTTTGGTTTTCGAGGGCCGTGTCCCTCCTTAATGTAGACGCCACGACTTCCGAATTTGGTGCCTACGACATGCTAAACGAAAGCCAAACGCATTTGTCTTCAGCGAGCCGTGCGCTTAGCCAGTGGACTCGTGGCGGCACCTCGCAGCGGCCGCGGTGTAGCTGACCGCAGCGACCAATAGCAGCCGCTTATTGGAATGTGCTTTATTACAAAATAAAGCATGCAGAAAAGAGTGAGGATCATAGAGTGTGTTGAAAGGAATTTAAACACGAGTGTTTGAAAGAGGTGACTTCACGCTCCACTTGTGAGCTCCATGCACCGTGTATGACAGCAAAACTTGGCTGAGATGTTCACAGCAGCCAATGCTACCGGCGGACTATGTTATTTTTTCACCAAGCCCGAGGTTCAGGGCCCCTTTAACAGTTCATGTTATCGCGGGCAGTTTTGGGGAAAAATCATCTTCATTGCGTGTCTCCGTGCGGCTCGTCACACCTGTACTCATCGTTGAGCGTTGAGTGCTTCACTTCGTCGTCTCAGTCTGCCATGTTGGTTATCGCTCGTTGCACGCCGTGCTTTGTTTTGGGACTGTGACGTCGTTAGGTGACACAGTGGAGGCCAGGGACGTTCCGATTTGCTTTCGTCCTGCGTCGTTGACCTCGTTCAGCTTTGCCCTCGCACCGTAGTTGCAATGATCATCGCGTCGTGATCCTACTGTGTGTGCCGCCTTGTTGGTTGCCATTTCCGTTGTCGTTCGCTCACGTTGAATCGGGCATGTTTTTCGGTTGATTGTCCGCGTTGGTGTCGTTAGTGGATCCTCGGTGCCATGTTCCAGGATGGCCACTGTGATGCTTCTCGGATACTCCAAGAAATCCAGCAACGCTGCTTCTGGCACATCATAAACTGCGATGTTGAATGTGGACAGTGGAACCTTAGAACAGAGAGAGAGTGTACCCGAGTCGGGATTCCAAAAGTTGATCATGAGCTTTGCTGAGAAAGTTTTCAGTATGATGTGGGTAGATAACTGCTCAGCAGATATTGTGGGAAGCGGCTTGTTAGGCATGAGCAAGTTGACAAGTCTTGGATTGTGAGAACATGCAATACTAAGAGCTTTGTTGCTATAGGGGATGTGTCATTTGAACTGTGCAATGTTTCGCTCAGGCAAAATATGTACAAGAACTGAGTGCAGTACGAATACAGTGCAAGTAGAATGTGTGTCATCTCCTGCACAGCCCTCATCACAGCTGTCTAGAGTGTGCATGTTAGTACATAAACGCGGGAGCAGGTTGGCAGTTGCTTCTGAGCACGCGCTGCCAGGTGGACAGGGGTTCACCACTTGCTGTCTTATCCATGTTGCTTGCCCCGCTCGTCCTTTCTGGCAATTTTGCCCAACGACATATTTAGTCAAAAGTTCCCGGACTGTCTCTGCACTATTTGATGCGAACTCGCTCCTCTTTATGGTCGGGGGAGAGAGCATGGGGCACCTACCTTGCTGCAATTTTCTTTTTCCGCAAAGAGGTTGTCAAAATCCAGTGAACCGACATAGTGAACAAGTCTACTTCATGAGCTATCTCTTGACTGTCATCCGACTACGTTAAACGAAGTCACGACAATAGAGATTGATGTCATTTGTCCTTGTTTGAGGATGGCTTAACTGGAGATCATCTTTGATTCTGGTCCGACCCTTTAGAAAGTGTGCTAGCCAGCGGGCAATTGTGCTGCTCCCAAGAATCCCTTCACTACACAATTTCCGCAAGGCAGCAGTAATTTCTTGTCTAGACCAATGATGCAGTCGCCTAGACCCATTGCATCAGTCAACCTGGCATCAGGTCATTATGTGCAGAACGTGGGTTGTGACCTTCGTAGCATTGACTTCCCTGTAGGTCACATAAATGACGCCGATCTAAGAAAAGCTATGGTTTATTGATTGGTGGCAAGCTGACTCATTAGACCAAGCATGGTTGGCTACTGCAAGCCTGTCTGCTTGACGCCGTCAATAGCCATGTTTCTTTATGCGAGGAAAAATAAAAATAAATAAATAAAATGAGTGCTACTGAATAACTTCTAAAAAAATTAAGACAAAGGGTAAAATTATGTCCCGAAGTAACCAAAGCCTTTTGAAAAGGGTGCAAGATTGAAACTGCGGCATCTATGTACAAACAGAAAGCTGCAGCACCGACATGTTCGATGGCAGAAAACAAAGTTCAATGTTGCTGATGCTGACATTGCAATGGTGAGCAGAGCAGTCATCAGTGAGCAAGCAGACCTTTCTACCTAGGCTTACCAAGTCGTCGTTCCAGGACTTGACCCACTTGCCAGAACGTTTGCCGGACATCCTTGCTTTCCTGTTAGACCTGAGGTCACTGTAAAAGAAAGTGAATTCTGTAAACATCGTGGCAATTCTCCTTTCTGTCGCAAGTGATTGAAGCTTGGTTGATCTATCTGTTCGTGGCAAGCAAAAGTGATATTCTAGTTTTGTTGATTTTCGCTCTTGTGACTTGTTGTTATGACACTCCAACATCTTAACTCTTTCCTTACCACAGAAAAAGGCCCCTTTTGCTATGCATCTACACAAATTTTTTTTCTTGGGAACTTTTCATTACACAGTAGAGTGTTATATATGAAAACGCAGCAGATTGCCTTGCCTTTCTTATGTAATAAAATACAAAGTAAGCACTTCCACATCTTTTGAAATTTTATTGCTCAAAGTTGAAGAAAGAGGGCAAAATGTCCATAACAATACATAAATTGGTGCTGCACTTCACGACGTGTATAATAGAATAAAGCTAGAATATACAAATGGTTGCCCATGCCCTCAGGTACAATTTCTGCAAATTTGAGCACCGTAGGGGAAACAGTTTAGTTTTAGTGACCTTTGAGTTTAGTGCCCATGATGCATATGCCAATCTGAAACAGTTGCGCGTGGTCGTGAAACAAAGATGTGCTTCGCAGTTGCTGCAGAACACATTTGTTTTCACTTTTTTTTTTGTGTTTTCATAACACAGCTTGCAGTTTCTTCGGTTTTCTACCTTTTTGGGCTTGTGGCAAATCCAGTCGGGTGGCAGATAGGAAACGCTGGCTGGCTGAACATCGTCAAATTCCAAATTTGTTCGATGAGCATCTCTCGGAAAGAAAGCTGAGCAAAGCGAGTACCAAGATTCAACTCAGGAATATCAGGCTTCTCTTTGCGACACTCTTGAAAGAATATAAAACTATTTTCACAAGCAATGCCTATGCAGTAAAAAAAAGGAAAAAAAAAAGCACCTTCCACCAGCACACACATTTTCGAAGAAGATTGTAAGTCCCAATAATCTGGTCAGATTTGTGCACGCCCAGCATTCCAGCGTTATGTTCATGTACTAACAAGGGCTTTTTATTGTCCTTTCTGTCCATTTATTGCCAACTTTTTCGCGTCTCTTTGCAGTGACATGTTAATTAGCTGTATGAATAGTGCTCATCAGATTTCACTGAAGAAACAAAATGTTTCCTTCCCAGATTCACGGAACATCTCCACGCTGAGCTTTCTTTTCCCATTTTGATTCTTTGAGCTCGGTAGGGAAGCCTTGACAACATTTTACAAATGGAGTACAAATGGAGCTGAGGTAATTGCACGATACCCATGTAAATCAGCAGTGCAATGAAATGCAACATTTCAGGGGGCATGACCTCTAGGCACCAGCCATCTGGTTGAGCATAGCTCTGCTTTTCAAAAATATTCGTCCATGCATACTTGTTGGTGTGTGCACAGAAAGCAGTAATCATATCAGCGGTAAAGAACAGCATAAACATGCACTGATAAACCGCTGCGCCTCACTCCGCTGCATCACGTGCAGGTGCACGCCAGCTGCGCGTTTCGGAGAAAACCTCACTCTGCTCGGTTTGTTGGGCAAAACATCTCCATAAGTAGTTGTCACCAGAAAGAAAAAATGTAAACAGGTATCATCACTTACAAAACGCACACATCTCATAACATCATCGAAATCGGAAACTGTTTACCTTGCCACATAAGTCGAAGGTCCGGTCTGCGTAGATGAGTCATCGCTGTCAAAATCGGATGGTCCAATGTCCTCCACGGACTCCTCACTACTGCTGTCATCGATAACATCAGCAACAGAAGCAGTGGAATGACTTTGCGAACGCTGCTTCTTCAGTGGCGCGCCGTGCCATTATGCGAAACTCGACGCCATATCCGCCGCTTTTTTTTTTTCTCCGCTAGAGTCTTTGCGCCGACATGGCATAAAAAAAAAACAAGATTCACATTAGTTCTCTTATTACCGGCCAGATGGCGTTAGGTGTCCGTAAAAGCGGAGCTTTATTATGTTATCTAAGCATATGTTGTCTCCGAGGCCATGTCCATGTGATACTGGACTTGGTACATGCCACTTGGTACATGCCCAATTGAGCACTTCCTTGCGTGTAGCACAGTGCTGCTAGATCACCTTCGAGGAAAACGTTTGGGTTTGAGGAATGTTTATTCAACTTGTGCAACGCAGGTGATCAAGAAGTCTGATCTCGACCAGGCTCGATCGTGATTAAAAGTGCCCAGTATGACATTCGCATAAAATTCTGAGCACTTACCTGTTTCGGCAGCGTTGGGCATCACAAGTCACGCCACCTCAGCCCACGATCACCTCGTCGCATGCTTACTCTGGTGCTTGTGCTTTGCCGGCCAAAGTGCAAACTGAGCCTCAATGCAGGCAACCAGAGTTTTATTACAGATAGCGCCCATAGTTTTTGTGTGACGCGGAATCGGTGGTGACTCCCGGTGTCTTGGCCTTATTTTGAACCTGCTGCAACCTATTTCAAGACTCTCGCCGGAGATTTACGTGCATGCCATGTGATGTAGGCGCACAAGTGAACGGCCCCTTCCGTTGCTTATGCTCAAAATCAAGCATTGCCTGAAGCGCACGTGGCCTGTGGTCGCCCCTCACTGAACATGAGGACAAGCGCACACAACCTTGCAGATGCGTGACGTCTAGCCAGGCACATAGGATTAGCCCCATGTGGTGGGGCCTTTGCAGTGTAATCTCATTGACACAACTTTCACGGGAACTGAAAAAAAAAGTATTTACCAAAAATCTTACTATCTAAAGTGAGTTTCAAAACACAGGAAAATTTGCACATTAGGTGGGGAACTCGCTTTTGTTCGACAACTCATTTCACACAAGGAACGACAACCCACGATACACAAGGAACGAGCTGGCTGTAAAGCGCGAGACACACGGTACGACGCGGCGTCTGATCCGACGTGCGGCGATCCGGTTTTTCGGATGCTCCGGCTTGCCGCTCCGTCGATTGGAGACACACGGCGCGGTATTTCATCGCGGTGCCGTTCAGTTGTGGCTCCGCCCAAAACAGTGTTGCCTGACCAACAATACAGTCACACACAAAAAAATAATTCTCCATACATTTGCGTCTGCAAATTTATATATAATAAAAGGCTGCGGGAAAACATATTAAGTTAAAATCTGCATACATTTATGCAAACCGACAAGGTACTATATGTAGTGCTACATTATCGGCTGTATATGGAATAATCTAGTATTGAGGTGTTGGTAACAATTGCAGCAACCCGGGGAAGCAGGGGAAGGCAAGGGCTGCGATAAAGCGTCGGTGTTGCTTCTTGTTGGTTAGGACTTTCTACAAGTACAGAGATGGTGCTGACTAAGCGCCGGAAAAGACTTTTATTGCTAAAAATGAAAGTTCTCATCCAAAAATGCCTGGAAGAAGAACGCCGGCGCAGATGGTGGGTCCGACCCTCGTGGAGAACGCGACACGCTGAGAGCGAGTTTTTCACCACGGTACGTATCGTGTGATTTGTTGCCGCGAGTTCAATGATGCTAATTAGACGCACCAGCACCTGTAGACAGCTTAAAATTCGATTTGAGCTATTTCACGCGCGACGAGATCGCTCATCGCCGCCGTCGCTCGCTGCTCGATGCGATGTTTTGAGCGACTAGCTAACGAAAAGCCGGTGGGCATCTGTGGCAGTGTTTCGTGTGTTCAGCGCGTCAAATATTTTTAACTCGAGAATCAAAAGCCCAAGAAACTCACCTCTGTCCGGAATTAAATGCATGTTTCAAAAAGTTGGAAAAACAGGACGTGCTATGTTTAGTAAACTTCACGTGAGGTAGCAATAGAAGACGACATGAGTGACAACTTCGAGTCTGCCGTTCGGGCGTCACACGGCGCACTTCTGATCGCGAGCCCAATCCGTATCGAATTTATCATTCGTGATTGGCTCCTGTGCGCGAGGGAGCTAATCGCAGTCGAGAATTTTGATCTGGATCAGGCTGATCGCGGTCAAAAGTAGTCGTCTGACGCCTGTATGTAAAAGGCCACCGCGCTGCTTTCATTGGCAATCGAATAGATGACGCGACCGTGATCCCCATCGTGTCGCTAGGCTTTTTGCTCGAATGGGGACTGTAGCCACATATATCGCCGACTCAAGTGCAAGTTCAAATTATTCGTCAAGTGCTTTCCGCGATATTTGTTGGTGTGCTTGAAAAGAAAATTAATAGAAGTCTACATCCTATTGCAGATGGAAAAAATGCGTGATGGTGACATCGAGTACTTCAAGAAGTACTATCGCATGGTCCCCCAGCAGTGTCTTGTCGGAAGAGACCTGGATAGGCAATATTGCATCAGAGAGCCAATTTCTTCTGCAGAACGACTGGCCATGACGCTCAGGTAACACCTAATGCCATGTAGTGCGGCCCTGTGGCTGCATGATCAGTGGCTGCATTTTCACCCTTTTTACTTCCTTCCAATGGCCCATCAAGCAGTTGTTATGAAATGTGTATATTCCATAATATCAATGCAGGTATCTGTCTTCTGGAGACATCATGCAGGATATTGCGCTCTCCTTCCGGGTGGGCATATCCACTGCATGCCTGGCTGTCAGAGTCACATGCAGGGCACTGTGGCACAGGCTTCAGCCAATATACATGCCCGTAAGTACATTCCTGTGTAAGATCCTGGATGAAACAACTCATGCTAAACAGAATTTTCAGTCACATGGTCCCATTACTGTCCTGTGTACGTAGTAATACATTAGGTATGTGATTAGTTCATAAAGCTGGAGTCACATTATTGACCGAATTACACAGACGAGTGTGGTGTGGCTGAGCAGCAAAATGCGATGAAGCATATTGGTGTGCTGCAATGAGGCGGCATGTGCCGCTAGCAGCTTGTTTGCAGTGTCATTGTAGTGTTGTTTGGTGGCACTCAGTCATGTCGTGCTAGCTCAGGGAAATGGAGCCGGTCATCCGAATACAGCTAAAAAATGGGGTGGCAATACTTTGTCATTGTGGTTTTCCTTCGTTCACTCTGGGGGAAATCTGGTTTAACCCAGCTTTCACAGAACTTGTTTGGGGTACAAACTTTGGAAATTATGTGGTTCTTCCCAAAAACAAAGGACCCTATTTGTACTACTAGTCTACAGGATATTGAATTACTTTGTAGGTGTGGGTTTCCAACGCAAAATTGCCTTTTTGTTGAAAGCTTGCAGTTATGCTAACATCAAACTTTAGCACAACACTTCAGTGATTTAATCTGGCCCAATTAAACAATCCCTTATGATGGTTCTGTAGATATGTTACCGCACTTACTTTCTAAAAAATAAACCCCTTAATGGCACTGTTAATTGTTCTGTCCACTGCACCTCATCTTTCCATTTCTGTACAGGTTGCTCAATTATTGTACTTTGTATGGTGTCTGAGCTATTAGAGAGTTGATTGAATTGGTTTGGAGCCTTTGTGCTTCAGCGCATAGCGAATGAGTATGCCAGAATGCAAAGCACACACCATAGATGCTAACAAACAACCGAGGATCCTCAATTGTTAGACGGCGCTCTTATTGTTTCTTATGTCGTCATCTGTTGTGTGCAGTTCAAAAGAGAATGCAGATAACTTGTACACCTTTGCATATATTGTCGATCCACAGTGGCAGGTCATTACCTGTCTCATTGAGTGGTAAAAGGAATGGTTGCCCTGCAGATTAATGTGAGTCGTTTGCTCTGGCACAGAGACTAATTTATTGTATTGCTGCTCAAGTGAATGCCGGTGGACGCTACAGTCCAACCAAGGACTTGTGTCATTTATGTCACGATTCATCTGTACTAACTTGCCTAAACGTAGGCTGTGCACTATGAAGACTGTGATATGACCAAACTCTATTTGCTTCAATTCTATTCAGAAGCCAGACGTTGCTGCATGGCTGCGCACTGCGGAAGGATTCGGCCGCACATGGCAGTTCCCAAACTGCATTGGTGCCGTTGATGGCAAACATGTCCACATCAAGCGACCCAAGAACTCCGGCACAGTGTATTTTAATTATAAGGTAAGTTTAGTATTTTAGCATACACTTTGGCAGCCTCATGCTGTTGCTGTTTTATTGTTTTACTCAGGCAATCTGTGCGTCTGTAACACTGGCAGTGTATTGTAAATAATGTGCAAAATATTACAGTAATGTTTTATGTAGCAAGCGACATCCATGACTTCATCTTAACATTTACACTAGTGCCTCATTAATACAGGCAGAGGGTGCTTGATAAGATTACATATGGAGAAGAATACAACCTAGCCATCATACTGATAGCTAGGCTTCTTTAATGGCTGTTGCGGACGCACATGGCAAACTTCACCGTGATGCCTCGCAGCTCTGATGACCCTTTGCCACGGTACTCAGACAAAACAATCCTGTGTCTGAGCTGATGTATCAAGTCTACTGGGTGGGTCCAACACATGTTATGAGAAGTTTGCCGGGTATCTCCAGTATCTGTCCGACAGCCTGCACGACTGACGCAACCAGTAATATAGCGTGGCTGCCCCCAACGTTATTAGACTAGCTTCAGTTGTAAAACTCTCCGCCCATGCGCTTACCGCCATTGTCCCCACACCATGGGCGCCGCCAGATGGCGGCGCCGTTCCATCGCGCTCCACTGCAGACGCCTTGCCGCAGCCTTGAGCTCATGCGTAAGGGCAGCTTGCGCATGTTTCACGCTAGCTGGCGTTCTCCCTATAGTCCGAAATAGTGATACCATGCGAAAGCAGTATCCACCTACAGCAATAAGATATATCGGGCTAGTTGGTTCATACTGAAAGGGGTAAACTGCACGATAGGAAGAAATGCATGCGACGAAGCGCAGAAGCTTCGTTTTTAAGTGTCTTGTGTTTCTTCCTGCCACCTAAACCTTTCACGCAGTTTACTTTTCCCATACAGCAGCTTGGCACGTTTTCTCGCTGCTTTTACTTACTTAACACTTTGGTCTGGGGCAGTTATATGCCAGCTAGCGAGACCAAATTTCTTATCCACAAAAATAACAGCACAACTTTCTTTTAAACCAATGAACGCTTCATTAAATAAAATGAAGTAAAAAACAACTGTATGCCCCTATATATAGCTAAGACTTTAACTGTCAGAAGAGACAAAATCTAGGCAAATGATTTGGGCCTACGTGGAAACCAACTCCACCTACAGCAGCTTGGCATGTTTTCTCGCTGCCTTTACTTCAAGACTGGATCCCCGCCGCTGCTGCAGGAACCTTCCTAAGAATGCATTTTTATGCAAGGTTCCTGCAAGGTATGCGTGTAAGCATGCACGTGACTAAATAAAAATTAACGTAATTTGGGCTAGGCTAATAACTACCAAGTCATCCCCAGCATTTTCCCAAAGTTATTGTTTATGGATCGATTATTTATTAGCTATTGTTTGGCTATCGCAAGGTGATGCGAGGCGCAGCTGTGCGCAGTGACGTCATCGCTAGGCGAGTTTTTGCAAATATTACGCAGGGAAGCCAAAAGCTTCAACAGCGCCGCTGTTAAAAATTTAATTATGCTTGCACTCAGTTCCTGAAAGCGCAAGGGGCACCCAACACGACTCAGCGTATTCTCTGACAGCTCTTCTAAGGTGGCCCAGAACAGGTCACCAAACATCTCTTCGTTTGCGTTTTTTTCCCCCCGGTTGGTTTGACAGATTTGAGGGAACGTTCGAGAACACTTTTGGCACCGCACCCTCGGCAAGTGTCCACTTGTCTCGTGGCACCTCAACTGTCTGTCCATTGATAATATGCACAAACACTTTAAGATGTCCTGCTCATGAAAGTGTAAATCACACACCATGGATTTCGCAGAGAGTTCCCGGTCGGCACGAGGAATCGCTCTGTTGAATGCCGAGCGAAGTGTCGCATTGCTGGGAGCACACAAGTGGTGTGCTGAACTGTCGACATCATTCGATAGCCACTTGTTGCAGTCAGGAACGCAGCACGTCGGCATCGTCTGCTAATATCTTTAACAAACGCGGTGAAGGCTAGAGTTTTGCGGGTGACATGCTTCCCGAAATCCGCCGTCAACAACCAACCACAGAATACACCAACGCTGCACTGCGTGTTTCGTCCAGCCAGTTCGCGTAGCCGGCTAGTGGGGAAGTGAAGCTGGGTGCGACGGCAGTGCCATGAAAATGTAGGCAGGTGGCATTTCCGCACAACGCCGCCAAGTTTTGCAATTGAAGCTAGTCGCATTGAAGCTAGTCTAGTAACGTTGGCTGCCCCAACAATGCCATTGCCGCCTTGCAGATTGAGCTCAGTCCACACACCCTATATCTGTCTGGCAGACCATGGTGAGATTAACCAAGTAATACCTAGATTGCTTAGCTCCAGACGACAAATTTGTAGTCTCCCTAGAGGTGAGGCATGCTTATTGAAAGACTAGAAATATTGAGCAGAAGTTATGTTCTCTATGAATTTGCTCAGAAGCTGGTCATTAGCCTTTGTGCAGGAACTGAATCTCCTGTGGAAAAATCATTAAGAAGAGTCACCACTTGACTGCAATAATGTATCCCTTATATTTGAAGAGAATATGGATATTCAGTCGTTTTGAATTGTGAGCTTTCGATTCGAATGGCAAAGACTTCAATTCTTGTTCAACATTTCCAATATCTGCACAGCCATATTTATAAGCCATCTAGAAAGGATATCAAAGCTTTGTCCTAAATCACACAATGCATAATTTAACAATGCCCCGCGTACTTCATGAATGGACTATTTTTACAGGGCACGTACTCCATCGTTCTCCTTGCCATAGTCGATAGTGACTACAAGTTTGTGGTCGTGGACATTGGCGCCTATGGCAAGCAGAGCGATGGCGGAGTCCTCCAGCAGTCGCAGTTTCGGCAGCGCTTGGAGCAAGGCCAGCTGCAACTTCCGAGAAGCTTGGCACTGCCAAACACCATGCAGCAAGCTCCATGTGTGTTAGTTGGTGACGAGGCTTTTCAGCTCCGGCCAGACTTCCTGAGACCATACCCTGGACGAGAGCTTGAGGACAAGAAGCGGATCTTCAATTACCGCCTGAGCAGAGCAAGGTGAAATTCTCTAAACTCTTTGAAAGCCTCACCCTTGTACTCCTCTCACCAGATAAGCCATGAACCCTTTTGAGATAAAGGTGCACGAGACTTCCTACTGGAGCTTGACCTTAAAGTTGTGGCCATTTCACAACAACACTAAGAGGCATTTAACAGACGCTGCCATGGCCCCATTAGGTGCCATTTTGCTTATGTACAGACAAAAATGTCCCCTTTGGTCAGGCGTAAAACTATTTTAAATGGACACTAAAGGGAAACATTGAATCATAGTGTGCATTGAATTGATAAAGCACTTAGCGAAAATGCTATCATGTGCCACTGTGCGCATCTCTCTTGCGATGAAGATGGAGTTAAAAGAAGTTCACAGAAGTCTGTGTGACAGGGCTGTTACCTCTCTGACCTTAGGAAACCTTCATGCAGTAAGACCCACATTAAGCAAATGAAAATTCTCCTTAAATGTAGCGATAATAGGGCAGGTGTCTTGTCACGTCACTCTGTACGAGAACTTTCTATCACAAATGAACTGCCAGTAGTTTGTCTGCAGATGAAAGGATAAATGCATAAAATGTAGTTAGTGTGCAGATGAAAGGATAAATGCATAAAATGCCATGTCTTTCCCAAGTTTTAATTTCACTACTAGTTTCTCGGGTTTTATACCCATTGAGACTTAGTCAGTGAGACCAGCAGGTGTAACAAGTTTGTGCGACTTCTGCTGAGTGTTTTAACTTCGTTTTTTGCTTCTTCTGTACCACAACAGCCTAGACTAGCAGTTTCACAAAGATGTCTTAGCAATATTTCAAAGGACTGAAGAGGGCAATGTGTAGAACACTTGTTTTTCTTGCATCATACAGGAGGTGTGCAGAGAACGCCTTCGGAATCCTCGTGACACGCTGGAGGATTCTCGAGAGGACAATGGGCGAAAATCCCAAGAATGCCGAAGAGGTTGTTAAAGCCCTTTGTGTGCTGCACAATTTCCTTATGCATAGGAGCGCAGAGGGTGACGATGCATACTGCGGCCCTGGATATTCGGATTCCATCAATGGCTTTGGGCTCCGAAGGTCTGGCCACTGGCGTCAGCAGCTAGTACAGCCACCTTTGCAAGTGGCTCGCACCCAGGCACGCAATTTTGCCCAAACAGCTCGGCATGTCAGGGAAATTTATGCTGATTATTTCAGCAGTACTGCGGGAAGTGTGTCCTGGCAGGATGCAATACTGCACCACTGAAGTAGCATGGATGCTTTGTTGTTTTCAATTCAAGTTTGTTCTGCATTTTGGTCTGATTAATTCAAGCATGTCTTTTTACATCTCACTCACACATATAAGATGTACGTTCATTGTGGTTGGCAGGGAAGTGGCAAGAACTGTTTTCGCAACTGAACATTCATAGGTCTTTTCTACGAACCTAATTGGCAGCTTTACATTGCGACGTCCTTTATTTATTTGTGCAACCTTTTTACAAAGTAATTTTGCTTTTCTTTTTTTCTGGCGGGTCATGTGCACGTGGTTTGTAAACGGTCGTCTTATCATTCTTTTTTTCTTTTTCTCAAGTGCACGCGCATGATCAGTGCATGATCATATAAAACTTGATTACTCATATGTCAACGATTACGAATCATCACATGCAAATGCACACACTCATAAATGATTTCGTCAACCTGACCGGGCTACTCCAGATTTCACTGGTGTGGGATAAATTAATGTTTAATTCTGTATGCGTTCAATAACAGTGGATACCTCAGGATGGTTTTCAATGACCTCATATCTCTGCGAAGATCGAGGCTTGGGGGAGTCAAGAACTACATACATTTGAAGCCACAGGCATTTTTCTTCATATTATTGTCCATACATGTTTTTGTAATTGCTTGAGGGTTGTGTTCGGTGTGATACTCTTCACGGTCACAACAGTTTCCATAAATCAAAAGATGACGACCTACGGGTTGCCTCATATAAAACGATCCACATATCACTATTGTGTGACGTCATCCTCAATAAATTCAAGCTTTCAGAGTATCGAAGGCAAAATCACGATCGTGAGCTTGTTGAGCGTCGTCAGTAGCGCATATTTCGAAGGGAAGCACAGCAATATTGCAAGCACAATTGGTTTGAACCTGAAGCACATCACTGCAAGCTTCAATCCGCCGAAGTGCCTGCCGACACTCAAGCTCCTAATAATTTTTTTCTTGAACTTCACTTTTGCATCACATTTCTTGGCTTTGAGATGTGTTCATGAAGACCGGGTCGTGTGTCGTCTTAGGCTCAGGCCGTTCCGTTTTATGAAGTTTGTGACCCATTTCTTGGATACTTTGAACTCGGTTCGCGGGATGCACATATCCTTCGCGACAGTACGTGCTTTAGCTTCAATATCAGCGTAGCAAACACTCAGGCTCTTGCTTATCTGGTCTTGAACCCAATCTGGAACCACCTCCTCAACGGCAGGGTATCGTGCTGACTTGGGTTTGCGAAAGAAACGGCGTGTACCAGTGCACGCTAAGATAGAGCATGTCAGGTGGTTTAGTTCCCTGCGAAGCGTTGCCAGCCTACACGGTGCTGCCAGCATTTCTGTGGAACACCCACGGTTCGTCAACAAAGTGTTTGTCGTATGAAAACAAAACTTTAGGGCTTATCCCAAGATAAATTCCTCTTTTTTAAGCAGTCTGCTTTCGCACCATGTCTGATAGCTATTGCGGAATTTTACATGCACGGTGTGATACTATCCGCAGCTCGATTGAAACTACTTTCGACCCTACAGATAAGTTGACTTTATGATTCTGCGTATAGTCCGACTCCAATTATAGGTTGACCACCGAACTTTGGAAGGTCATTTTATGAAAAGTTATGTCGACTTGTAATTGGCAATATATGGTAATTTAGTTGTGGAATCGCGCTGTGAACCAGTGTCCATATTTTCCGCGAGGAATCAATATATTTTTGTATTCAAGAATGGAAATATAGATAATAGTCCTCAACATAATGTTTGCACACGGCACACTTATCTGTGAGCCATTCTTTCAGCCTAGCATGTGTTTCCATATATAAAACTCTGCCGTTGTCGCGGTGCGAAAGAAATAGTGAGTATCAGCATTACGTTGCATCTGGCCGCTCGAGCAGCCGTTGGCAAAGCAGGACCGTATACATAACTTCTTCCTGTTATAAGACGCCGAAACACTTCTGCGTTAAACTTTTAATCGGAACAACTGCCACACGTCACACGACACCAATAACACGACCGCAGTAGCAACATACGAACCAGCACCACGGAAATGAATCCAGAAGTGACAGAAGACGCGATTGCAGCGCCACTAGTTCGCATGACCACCACTGCGGCCACCTCCCGAGCGGAGCTCTGAAACTCGATTGCAGCGCTACTGCTTCTAGTGTTGGCCCTCGCATCCAATAGTGGCCTTTGAAATTCTCAAGCTCCATCATCTTAAAGGGGTTGTATCGCAACTACACAGTAAACTTGACAGCTGTTGAAATGTAGTGTTACTTCAAAAGCTTATGGCGCCACTGACAAAAGTGAAAATTGTGCATTCCCAAAATGTAGCAAACCCTGAAAATTATCTTAGATATCTAAACAGCATTTTCATTAGTGTATTACATGTGTTAGTGTCACGTTTCCTTATTTTGTATGGACGGTTGGTTTTATACGAGCACTCTGGCAACATTGAGGCTGCAGCAAATGACAATCTCGTTCTGTGCCTGAAAATAAATTATTTTTGCAAGCCAAATAGTTTATTGCTATTCTTTTTATCTTAACAGGATATTGGGAATGCAGTCACATTGTTTTTACATTTTGCTGGCTTCCTTGTTGCAATAAAAACCTGGATCAGATGTTCCTTTACATCTAAAAAATAACACTCTTGAGGCTAAAGTGAATATTATATTTTTCTTAATCATATTACTTAAGTGGAATATAACAGCAAACAATATACTGTTGGCATACACCCAGCTGCGGTTTACTGCTTTTTGAAATCTTTGGCTCAAGTTACGTGAAACACCAGGTACATTTGTGTCACATTTACTGTAATGGATGTCCTTGCTGTAATCTTCTATTACTTGATCTAGTAACCTATATGCGTGGAAGGCTTAGGAGTGAGGATCAACGGCGAATATCTCGGCAACCTTTGGTTTGCAGATGACATTGTCCTATTCAGCAACAATGGAGACAAATTACAGCAAATGATAGAGGACCTTAATTGAGAAAGTGTAAGAATTGGGTTGAAGATGAATATGCAGAAGACAGATAATGTTCAATAGCCTGGCAAGGGAACAAGAATTCAGGATCGCCAGTCAGTCTCTAGAGTCTGTAAAGGAGTACGTTTGTCTAGGTCAATTACTCACAGGGGACCCTGATCATGAGAAAGAAATTTACCGAAGAATAAAATTGGGTTGGAGTGCATACGGCAGACATTGCCAAATCCTGACTGGGAGCTTGCCACTGTCGTTGAAAAGAAAAGTGTACAGTCATTGCATTCTACCGGTGCTAACATATGGGGCAGAAACTTGGAGGTTAACAATGAAGCTCGAGAACAAGTTAAGGACAGCACAAAGAGGAGTGATGGAACGAAAAATCTTCGGACTAACGTTAAGAAAAAGGAAGAGAGCGGTGTGGATCAAAGAACAAACGGGGATAGCCGATATTATAGTTTACATTAAGCGGAAGAGATGGAGCTGGGCAGGCCATGCAATGCGTAGGATGTATAACCGGTGGACCATTAGGGTTACGGAATGGATACCAAGAGAAGGGAAGTGCAGTCGAGGTCGGCAGAAAACCAGATTGGGATGATGAAGTTAGGAAATTTGGAATACGCTAGCGCAAGACAGGGGTAATTGGAGATCGCAGGGAGAGGCCTTCGTCCTGCAGTGGACATAAAATATAGGCCGATGATCATGATGCATGTTTTCCATACTGCTAAATTTCCTAATGGGAATTGCAGTAGGAATGAATAAATGGTGCATTCAGTATGGTGTGCATACTGAAGTTGCAATGAAGCTCTAGTTTTAGTGATCCGTGTGGACCCAATGTGTCTAGTACATGAAAATTGTAGACAGAACTCCGGCACACAGAAGAGTATTTTCACACACATTTATTTATTACCTTCATGTGCATGCACACTAATTAGCATCGTGATGCCACAAAAGTGGGCCTACTCCGGAACTCAGCACGGTTGGGATTTGTCCCGCTTGGTAATGCATAAGCACTTCCAATAGGTGCACTTTGCACTCGGCCCTCAGCCGAATTGGAACATTGTCCATGTGCTCTGCCAGTGAAAGGAGAAATTGCTCTGTTCGGTCCAGCTTTTCTTCCCTGAGTTGGGAGTCCACTCTGGCCATTAAAATGTCTGTGGCAGATTTTCTCTTGTGTTGTCTGTTTGTTTGTGTGTTAGTGTGTGTGTTAGTGGAGACTCTTTGAGGTGTTGATGTTTGAGAGCAAGGAGAAAGGGAAGGCTGTGAAGATGGAGGGGGGTCGTGGGGTAAAATACTTGAAAGGGGTGTAGACGATCGTGTGTGTGTTGTCGTTGTTGTGTGGCATTACAAGGTCATTGTCTGCATTGCTGGCAAAGCTAGGTTGCATTGAAGAAAACAGCTCTAATGGACCATCTTCACTCTCCCTGAGCACTTCGTCCAGAGAATTTGGACAATCGTCCAGGTTGCTTGTGGTTCTAAGTGAGGAAAGAGAAGTGAATTATTAAATCATTCCTGTGGTGTCACAGAGCCAAGAAGGGAAAAAAATATTCCATAACCTCAACATGATTAAGTTTTTGCTATAGGAGTAGAGAATTTCAAATAGTCAATTTTAGTAAATATGAATTGCAGTACAGTCGCTACAGCCTGAACAATGCAAGTATCCAGTCATGATGTAGAAGCTTCAAGTTCCTGTTTGCTGGCTTGCCAAATTGACCAGGAATTGTCAGCTATTGCTGCAGTGTCTGCTTTCTATTATTTTCTGCTGCCTGATGGGCTGATTTTTGCATAGATCAGCTGTATTTTTGTTGTGCCCTGATGTGTGGAGTTTTTTAAAAGCATAATAAAAGCATTTTTCTTATTCCCTGTGTGTACTAAAAGCGTTCAAAGGCACAGTCACTGCTGTGGCTCCACAAATTGTAACAGTGTACCTCTCACTCACTCATATGCTGCACAGCAGTATACATTGGTATTCTGCATTCAGAAACCCTTGAAAGATAGTATTTCATGCAGAAAAGAAACTTTACACATACGGGCGTGGCTCCACAATATCCCTCAAGAACAGCAGCATATCAAAATATTTCCATTTCGAAGCCGGTTCTCCGGCTCCGCTCTTCTTTCTCAATTCTTTTCACTTTTTTACCAAAAGTGTCCCGCAGGTTCCGCCAGCGGCGTACAATGAGGTTGATGTTCTCTGAAAAGGTTAACCGCACACGAGTTACTAACAATCAATAAATTTCGCATTAATTGTGCATACGAGGAAATCGGGTTCAACAATTTTGAATACAAAATTTGATGCAATGTAAAGAACAAGGTGGAAAATATGACCACAAGAAGCATGCTCATTCACATAGCTAACACTATCGCGTACTAGCGTAAATAATCAGAGACAATAGCGATACCGTAGGAAGACATGCCGAAAACTGACATGACACATGGCAAAAGTCCGTGCGCGGCTGTACATAGGCATGTAATTCACGCTGACAAGATTCCCTGATATTGTTTAACCTGTTTCCTTCCGTTTTTTACAATCACGTTGCATACACGTTGTTTTCCTTGTTCAAAACAGACGCGCGCAGCTATCGGACGTCACTTCGCAAAGGAGGCCGATAAGTGCGTTCATCACGTGTTTGTTTTTTTTAGAAGAGGCACTGTCATCACCAAACATGCAGCACAGGCGCCTGCAACCGCGCCACGCGCAACATGTGCTCACTGATTTACATTTTTTTTTGTCCTCCCATTTTCGCATGCCGCTACCGCGCATTTTTTTTTTTTTCGTGTTGGCGCGGGCTATGTGGAGGTGAGGAAGCTAACAATTTTAATTCTAGAAATAGCGTGTTTTGCTTGACTAGACAACATGGTAAACGAATACGGTGAAAACATACAAAAACGTGCCATGCAATGCAGTGCGCGGAGACAGTGCGCTCGAAAATCGACTCTCGGCTACATACCTTGCGACACGACGAGGCCTAGAGCTTTCACGACTCTTTTCCATCCGTTGAGCCTAGCGTCATTTCTCCGATACATGTCCGATTGCTGGTCCCACAAAGCTGGTTCAAATTGAACCAGCGATATGAGAAGCTCATTGGATATAGGTGGGGTCATCATGGTCCAAGTTCCTCTGCTTCGCTGTCAGTTCTAACCACAACCTCGCTAAACCCAGCTAATGGCCGTCTTCCCAAATTCCAATCCCCAGATGGCACGTCATCGTGACGTTTATGTCATCCGCGCTGTCATTGGCTGTCGCTTTCCTACGATACGGCCGCCGGACGACGAACAACTGGCCGGGCAGATGCATAGCCGGCGTCAGATGCAGCTCTCCGGTGCGATGAAAACAGCCGGATGTGACGTCATTCCGGCGCGCCGCACGTCGGATCGGACGCCAAATCGGACCGTGTGTCTCCTGCTTAATGCTGCAACGTTGTTTGCTCGCTGTGGTGCCCGAATCTTCAAACTTTCATTTTTAATTTTTTCGATTATTTCCTGTAGCAGATGTTCCTTCTTTCTGTACTCATCCTCTGTGCTGGATCTGTAAGGCCATGAATAAAATATTTACACTTGTCATTTACGATTCATATTAGTATATTTCACTAAGAAACAAATCAACTCACTTGCGGAGGTTTTTCAGGTCGTTCGACGAGTAGCGAACAAGTCAGAAGTTCTGCCCATGTGCGTACTATGAATACCTTGCCTGTTGCAGCGTTGAGAAAATCAGTGATCTGGGCCCATTTACTCTGGTCGCTGAAAAGCTTAGCCTCCCTTGGCTGCTGCAGCCGTATTTGTAATGTTTGAGCTGTTTGTCACATGGTTATCACTGTGAGCAGCAATATTACTGCAAAATTGTTTTTTTCACCGTGGGCCATGTTGCATTACACCTCCAATACCGAATTCCCGACGGTCACAGAGTGCTAGTTTGCAGCACTTGGCAAACAATGATATTCTAAGCCAGTGCTTGCTCCTTCCAACCTCCCCATCAATCCGTGCGGTTCCGGTCAGCTGGAGGATGCGGCCTTCGGTGCTCCTGTAAAGCACAAACGGAGCGTGTAAGATGACCAGCCGAGGTACAACTCCGCACACTCTGTTCTCTGACCATGGCCAATGCATGGTCGACGTGGAAGTGCTCTTTCCGCCAAAAAGCCTGCCACTGCTGCATGGTCTTGTGTGCAGGGCCTTCAATGTCCAGGAGCACCTTCAGCTGGCTCCAGAGAGCCTCCTTGTCAAATATGCACGGTGCAACGAGCACCTCGTCTCTGAACTGGTGTCGTCACAGCATTGTATATAAAAAAAAGTTTTGACATGGAAGCCTGGTTTCTAAATTGGCATTGAAAGTATGGTGCCAAAGGCAGAAATTGATGGTCAAGCTAAGCGTTGTGCCACTTGATTTGTGTAAACCATTGAATATCAAACGCCATACCACATCAAGGGAAATTTGAACTTGTTTACACCCGTTATTTCTGGCCATACAGGGTATTTCTACGAAAAAAAAAATTATAGAGCAATTGGTTTATTGAATTCTCCCCAACTTAAAACTCGTTCCAGCAAATAAAAATAAAGCCTCTACTACTGGTATTGCATTAACCTTCCTGTGCTTAAGGCAGAATTTTGATGTATCGAACTTAGCCTTACAAAAATTATACATTGGGCTTTCGGGGGAAATGCATATAATATGAGAAGCATGGGCACATAGAGGGCCATGTGCCATCGTGAAGAAAATGAACACTGCATACAGCAATGTCCTGTGCCATAATGCTAAGACCATTCAACATTGACAAGTCTAAAACAATGTTCTTTTTTTTCACATTTTCATAAAGCATGTTGCAAGCCTTCGAGACTACGACAGAATCCCTGTGGCTACAGACTAACTAGCTGGCTACCTGGTCAAGTGATTCATTGCACAAGTTTCACGCCAGCCCAAGCGTGCACTAGCAGGTGGATGACACTGAGTAAACTTGCCTCATGTTGCGAGAAGTTGTCCATGCAGAAAAAAAAAATGTGCTCGAATAGATGTTGCCTGTACTGGATCTTACATTTTTGATGATGCCCTGGTCCATGGGCTGCAACACTGTCGTGTTTGCAGGCTGATCGCACCCAAGGCTGGTATGTTCATGTTGGTACTGCACTGGCTCACAAGGAACAGTTGGTTTCGTGATCCAATCCCTGAAACATCATTTATGCCTTTCTGTTCGTTGCATAGTCCACAGGAAGCATCTTCATGCCTTTAAAACATCTAGGCTTAGCAGCCTTCCTGATCACAAGTAGGCAACATAATTCAGTGCTAGTAATGTTTGCTGCGATCATTACGGACACCCTTTCTTCGCTCCATTTGCCCCCCCCCCCCGCACAGGCGTCGTCTTTGAATGTCAGTCTTCTCTGGTAGCAGCCGATAAAAAAGCGCAGTCTTATCTGCATTAAAAATGTCTACCAGTTGATATACACCGAGATACTTGTGAAGTTTTTCTGCTTTCTATGTAGCGCATGTTTCCTGGTTGACTGACGCTTTCTCTCCACACATGTTCTTAAAAATCGGGTCATGGTGATGTTTGAAGCATGTCAGCCATCCATCCGAAGAAACGAAGTCGTTGATCCCCAACGTTGCTACAAGTGATAAGGCTTTCGCCGCAATGATTTCACCACTCAGAGGAAGTTTCTTGCTTCCTGCTCTGATCCAAAGCAGCAGCCAGCGCCTTCTCTAACTCCGAGTAGGCGCTTGCGCACATTCGCTTTCGTGACATCTTGAATTTGTCATTCTCAAAAGCATCCAATATCAAGCACTTATTCTTGATAAAATTTGATAGTGTGTTAAGCTTAATGCTGTACTACTGTGCAATGTCTTGCTTGGCAGAGCCTCCCTTGCCAACTTCTTTATACCTGTGTCACACGGGCACATTTGGAAGGCCTTCCAGTTGATGGCCTTCAAAACGACACAACTCTATCAACTCAAGGAGTTGTCGCGCTGCTACACGGAAATTAAAAGGCCGTTGAGTGGTTCAGGCGTTTCTTGCAAAATTGTGTGGCGCTGCAGATCTTTATTTTCGTTTTCTTGTCACCAAAAGTTAAACAACATTAAAACCACTTAAGAGCACTATAATTTCTTTTCTTTGTTTATACTATAAACAAAAATTGTTTATACATTGCCATACATATATGTTTAGTTTTTAAGTTGTTGAGTAGCGGAACTGTGGCAACGTTTGCGGTCGTTCGATGCGGCTGCCATTTTGGTGTGTGTTTACATGTTTCAAACTTCAAAGTGCGCTGTGACTGCACTCTTGCTCTGCTGTTGTGGGTGACAGAGAGACAGAGCTGCAGGATGACAAGGCTGCTATGATATTCTATATGGCTGCGATCATGCAGCTTGATGCTGGGATTGAGGCGGCGAAAGCGGAAGCCGACGCCATCAAGGAAGAGCTGCTGATCGTCAACAATTTGATGATGACAATAGTCTCGGTGACCGAACAAAGCATGTGCAGAGATAGATGGTCGTTCTCTTGCCGGACAAGGTGGTTGGAGGAGACTGTGCAATGCATTGCTTGGTGAGAAGTTTTTCAAGCGTGCATTCCGCGTAACGCCGGCGACTTTTTGCTACACCGTGGACGCCGTGAGACCGCTGCTCGAGCGTCAGAACACGAACATGCGTGAAGCCATCGCACTCAATAAACGTGTCGTGATTGGCTTGTACCAGTTGTGTTCCTCAGCCGAAGACCGTAGTGTCGCCGAATTGTTCGCTGTGGGATGCTCGACCGTCAACGTGGCCTACAGAGAGTTGTGCGAGGCCATTATCCACACTATGGAGGCTGAGTGGATCAAGATGGCCACAGCTTCGAGCATGGCCGAGCACATTCACAAGTGCACGACCACATTGGAGTTCCCACAAGCAATGGGATCACTAGACGGGTGCCATTTCCCCGTTTCACCGCCCAAGGAGAGCGCCACCGACTACAGGAACTATAAAGAACGGTAAGTCGTAGCTTTGACATGGTGTGCACTTTCATTACATCACCTACATCTTTCAAGTTAGGTCATATTGTCACGAGCAATCGCGAAGACAAAGATGATGTAGTGGGGCTGGGTCAGATTAACAGACACAAACTAATGAGACCCAGTGAGACCCAAGCAGAGTTTGGTTCTTGCATGTGGGAGCCGCTTGGTGTCCACCTTACCTAGAACCAACGCCTCCTCTGACTAGATGCCCATACACTTTGAATAATTCTTACACATTACCTATAGTTTTCTCCTTATTTTAACCATCTGTAAACAATGTTTCTTGTTTGGTTCACTGAGGGTTTTGCAGAAACCTAATATGAAACCACTGCTTTTGGCTCATTTCCGCACTGCTACTGCACTTTGTTTACCATGCCACTTACACTGAGGTGTAAATGCATTAAACACACCTGCAGGTTGTAATTTGGAAAAGGCCAACACACATAATTGATTTTATTGTCTAAAATGTTGAGCCACAGGCATCTGCTACATATCGATCTCTGGTGCGGGTCGTCACAACCCATTGACGCACCGTGTGAGACAGTGTCAGAGCTAGAGCCACCCTGCAGTGAAAATGCACGACTTCATGGCCGTTTTTAAAAGCAGTCTTTGGAGTCTACGTCGTTCATTGTAACACTTGCCACAGTTGATTGTGTGGTTTTTAAGAAAAACACAAAGCTGCCGCCACGATGGTGTATGCATAAACTTGTATTGCTACCTGCCAGCAGCTACAGAAAGCAGCCGGTGAGGGAGGGTTGGCATGACATGAGTGCTCGTGTCGACCATTCTTTGAATCTTGTCCGTGTCGCACCTGCACATACACGCAAACATATCAACTTGCCCAACTTGCTGTGTTGGAAGCTGCAAGCTAGGCAGTCATTCACTCTCTTATCACAATGCCGGCAATTGTTACTGTTTCGTATTACCTTGTACAACTGCAAAAGAAAGTGAATTAATGCGACAGAAAGAAAGGTACAACAAAGAACAATGCTGGTCTGGCTGCGGATCACATATTCGTTGCTCAATAATGTGCCTGTGTCAGTCCACCTGTCCGTCAGTCACTGATGAGTCCGCAGTCATCACTATGGTCCTCTAGGCACCACCTCGCCTCTGAAGCAGCTAGCTCACCATGCAAAAGACAGACCAAAAGGGTACTAAAAGTGAATAAGATTATCAGCATCAGAGGTAGAAGAAACCAACAGTAGGACAGGGCATCTCTCAGAACTTAATTTATTCTCATAACACCTGTAATATAAAGCTGTGCTGAGCATGCAAAGAGGGTACTGTGTGAATACGGGGTCTCGTGCGATCCCGTGGCCGAAGCAGACATGTGGTCCTGAGAAGGACCGGTTTGTGTTACTTGCCTGACCGAGGCTACTGAACTGGTAGAGTCTGGCAGAACCGTTGGATGTGGGCACAGTCCAAAGTGGTTTCCACAGACGCGCTAGGAGATGCACTCAGGAAAAGACGTGGACGAAGTGGTCAATAGAGGTTGAACAAGGGATATCACGGGAGCCAGTGTCTTAACAAGGGGACTTCCCTTTGTCGGGGAAACAATCGGTTTCCTTGACACCGTTTATGTACCTTCCTCTCGAACACCCCTTACGGGGGATGAAAATAAAAATGGGCGCATAGAATAGGGTAAAACGCGTTGATAAATTTCAATGTGCCTTACCCCTCTCTGTGCACCCCTTTTTATTCTCCTCCCCTGCAGCGGGTGTTCGAGAAGGTACATAAATGCTGTCAAGGAAAGCAGTTCTTTCTCCGGTAAAGACAAGTACCCTTGTTGAAACATTGGCTCCAGGGACATCCATTGTTCAACCTGTGTTGATCACAGAAACAGAAGTTCATTTGCGGAAATTCGGGGCCAGTGATTTTATGACGTCCAATAGAGCTTGTTGCTGCCTTTCGAACATCTTGCGCTGCCTCCCATTCGCATGTCCTCTACAGAAATTGCTCTCGTTCAAAGGAAAGCCTGTTCTCAAGAAGAATGCGCCTATTCTCAATGGCAAGGCGAGTCTTCTCCAGCTCCATCTCCCTGGCTCTGGCCCCCTTTTCAACGTGTAGCCTCTTCTCAAAAAACTGCAGATAAGGGTCTGCATGCCTTTTACCTGTAAACAAAACAGATATATAGATTATGGGTACCTGCTAAGAGGGGCAATGAAGATGTTAGGCACATCAGCTGTCACTAAAAGTGGGTGCCGCGAAACCTCTGTACACAACATCGTCACCACCACCTGCACTCATTCATCAAGAGAGCTGCACAGCCTCTGTGAAAGTTACCAAAAATAGTTTCTTGCCTGCCTTGTAACTGGATGTGAGACGTGGCCTTTACAAATGGGACATAGAAATAAAGCAGTCATTCCAAGCCAGATGTCCCAGACGTGCCACTTGACCATCTGAGACTTGTAAAAATTCATGCCTGTTACTAGCTTGCTGAACGTGTTGAACAAATAACACAGCACTTGTGTATCTTGCACCTGTTTCTTGCGCTGTCTTCCACTACAAGACACATGAGGCTCATTGATTTGTGTTTGATCTGCATTCAGCGACAAAGTAATCCAGAGCAACAACTAATTCTGAAGGTTAACAGAACATTGCACTAGATGCTTAGATCAGAGTTACGCAGATATGATACAGCATGTAACTGTAAACGAGCAAGTACAATGACCTGACGATCAATGAACAGGTGCGTGCTCATGTGCTCAGGAATAAAGTGCAGCAGCAGTGAATGCGCTCTTAAACCTTATTGGGAGGATTGCATTTTGTGTTCAAGCCACCTAAGCATTTAAGATTTACCCAACGTATTGTGATACCATGCGCACAGCTCGCCACATAACCAGTTCTGCGGCTCCTTTCTGAAGGCTGGTTTTAATGGGTGCATAGTTAAAATCTGTGCGGAACACAATGGCAACCTGAAAAGGACACACGACGAGTGCTGTGGTACGAACACAGCGCTCGTCTGTGTCCATTTCGAGCTACCGTCATTTGCCGCTCTAATATCAAGTATGTATACCCTTGCTGAATTCGAATGCATCTCTGTGGGCCAAGACCCATGATTTTGTGCATAAATGTGTATGCTTTAAAAGCAAGAACAGATTTCTGATGAGCGCTCTCGCTATGGAGAAGGCAGTGTGTCTTATCTTCTCAAAATCTTAACAAAATACTGGGTGTTTTTGCGAAGAATTTCGGTGAATTTTTTAAGAATCTGTGGCAGATAGCACAATTATAATCATTGAGCTGGATTGGCCAAACAGGCAGACATTATTGAGACTAGAAATCGAAATGCATTATTGAATAATTTAAAAATTTACATATGAAGTTTTCACTAATTAACCTCGCAGCATATTATTCAATTTGTAGCCTGGAAGTTCACAAGGTAGATCCAATTGTAACAAATCATCAGGATAACAACAGTTTCAAGACAAATTGCCAATCTTTGTGAAGATATACATTGGTGGTGTGGACACTTTTGTGCTTCAATGCACAAAACGGAGTTTCAATTAAAGCGTAAGTGGAAGGACTGTGCATTTCTACAGCAAGTTTGATATCCACAGAATTCTTTCAAGTGCATATGCGTTAGTCTCACAAGTTTAAATTTGTAAATTGCAACACGAAACACAAGGTAATTAGTGAAAATGTTCATTCATAAATTGGTAGATTAGGCACTATGATTTCTCGTGGAAATAATGTCTGCCTCTTCGAGAAGACCAGCACAAGGACTAGAATTCTTGCAATCTATCACAGGTGAAAAATTACTGAGCCTTCGCAGCAACACCTAGTAGTACTAAACCCGGTGAGACAAGCTCAAATGTTACTTGGGCTAAATTCACATTGGGCACACCACAAAGTTTGATAAAATCAAAGGCAGGGAAAAACAGGAATGCATCATACAGCTACGAAACAGCGCCAATACAAAGCAAATTGTAGCACACTTGACTCCGCCAAAGCAGGTGGTCCGCCCCAGCATGTCATGTCCTCGCGGCCAACAGATAGTGGCTGGTGCACACCATCTCATGAAGTTCTATCAATGGTTTACTAAAACATACGACTGTGCTGGTGTACACCAGTTGGAGTCTGGGTGCTTGTAGGAGTGGCACCGGAGAGGCGGACAGGTGTGGGGGTAGAGATAGGGCCTGGGGTGGGTCCAGGGGTAGTGCCAGGTGTGGGGCTAGTGGTGGGGTCCCGGATGGGCTGAAATGAGGCGCTGGGAGAGGTTGCCCTCCACGGTGACCTACTCACCGACGCACTGGCATCTAGCCCTGGAGCTGCGACCAGCACCTCGTAGTTGCTGTGAAGGGGCTCTGCCGCAGACACCTCAGCCACGTCGTACACATTTGTAGACCTTGAAAGAGAGTATACATATATGTAATGAATAGGTTGTACAGAAAATCGGACATGAAACGTGACCTACAGACACAAGCAGGCAATATAAATGTACATATGCTTTCCTTTGTTTACTGTGCTACTTATTCGTTGCCAATGTCAAATCAACTAGCTAAAGCTTCCATCCATCTTGGCCATATGAAACTTTTACCACAAGCTTTTTCTTCTTTGTCGTCTCAGTGGCAGTGTGGAGCATGAGCTGCCACTAGCTTTCTAATCAGACGAAAACTGTGGTTCGAACTTGTTCACTAATTAAGAAAAAGGAAAGTAGTGGCAGCACATTTTTTTTTTCATGTATCAAGATGGAAAGGTAGGCTAATGCGTCCAAAATGTATATAGTACCACGGCACTTGTGCACAGCACGGCCGTTTTATCACTATACATTAGCCTTATTAAATGCAGGTCTTTGACTACCAGCATCCAAGCTAAGCGACCGTTAGATATTATACTAGAAATACTACGACCACTAACACAAGCATTGTTTCCTGGTGATCAACGAGGAACTTGCAAAGGTTGTCGTCGTCACAAGCGGCGGCCTCGTGCGCTATTGAACCACCGTCATCGGTCCCATCTGACTCTGTGGCAATTTCTGAGGCAGCAAGGTCCCGAACAGCCGACGCTATGTCTTTATCCGAGGCCGGCCGCCGGTACTGACTGTGCTGCTGCTGCTGTTGCCGCCGTGTGGCCGAAACTTTCCAAACAGTCGAGGGTTTTAACTTGTACCCACTCTCCTTTGCAAGCTCGTATATCTCTGCAGGGAGCTGTTCTTTCTCGTTATACTCCTCCTCTGTACTGGACCTAAAAGAACGCCCCAAGGTAAGGCTGTAACTTCGCAACATAAGCTCGGAGAACAATTACTGGAAGCAGCGAAGCGAACAGCACACTTATTTTCTGAGGTTAGCGCGGTCACGTGTGGCGAACTGAGCCAGCAACAAAGCCACGCGCTGTTGCTGCTGTTGCCGCCGTGTGGCCGAAACTTTCCGAACAGCCAAGGGCTTCAACTTCTACCCACTCTCCTTTGCGAGCTCGTATATCTCTGCAGGGAGCTGTTCTTTCTCGTTATACTCCTGTGTACCGGACCTAAAAGAACGCCCCACAGGTAAGGCTGTAACTTCGCAACATAAGCTCGGAGAACAATTACTGGAAGCAGCGAAGCGAACAGCACACTTATTTTCTGAGGTTAGCGCGGTCACGTGTGGCGAACTGAGCCAGCAACAAATCCACGCGCTGTTGCTGCTGTTGCCGCCGTGTGGCCGAAACTTTCCGAACAGCCAAGGGCTTAAACTTGTACCCACTCTCCTTTGCGAGCTCGTATATCTCTGCAGGGAGCTGTTCTTTCTCGTTATACTCCTCCTCTGTACCGGACCTAAAGGAACGTCCCACAGGTAGTAAGGTTGTAACTTCGCAACATAAGCTCGGAGAACAATTACTGGAAGCAGCGAAGCGAACAGCACACTTACTTTCTGAGGTTAGCTCAGTCACGTGTGGTGAACTGAGCCAGCAACAAAGCCACGCGCTGTTGCTGCTGTTGCCGCCGTGTGGCCGAAACTTTCCGAACAGCCGAGGGCTTCAAATTGTACCCACTCTCCTTTGTGAGCTCGTATATCTCTGCAGGGAGCTGTTCTTTCTCGTTATACTCCTCCTCTGTACCGGACCTAAAAGAACGCCCCACAGGTAAGGTTGTAACTTCGCAGCATAAGCTTGGAGAACAATTACTGGAAGCAGTGAAGCGAACAGCACACTTACTTTCTGAGGTTAGCTCGGTCACGTGTGGAAAACTGAGCCTGCAACAAATCCACGTGGTCTCGCAGGCAGCGGGGCGACAAATTCTTTTGAAGGGCCCGCAGGAGGTTCTCAGAGATGACAGCCCACCGCAAAACATCTTCAAATGGGTTGATTGCCCTGACCTCGCGTAGGACAAGGATGTCAACATGGCAGTAAAATGCACGTGGGAACACGACCTTGCCGGCGCAGCCATGTCTCCTGTGTGTGGCGGGACTGACGGCTCGTCTTTGCTTGGTTCGCTTCTCAGAAGATCTCGTCCACCATGGGAGTATCGTTTGTCACGTGACCTCTTAAGGGCAGTGATGTTTTCGGCCACCCCAACAATGCAAAGACGCAAGTTTACGTAGGAGTCTGTGTATGCACAGTACCGTGGCCCCAAGCGCTAGGGGGCCACAACGCTTGCGCCCCCTAATCTAAAACTCTCTAATAGTCTTGTTGTATGTGGTCATGACTATGCAGCCGGCAATTCTGATAGCCTCTTCCCTGTAGTTTGGCAAGGATGATAGGCAACTGAGCACGTCCAGCACCCTGTCTTGTCGGAGGACCTGAGACATACAGAAACATGACTGAATAACTTTGAACTTTATTCACATTAAGTAACAATTAACATGATGCTTGGTTTTGTCCAGCTACATGGCAGTTGCGTATTCTTAGGTTTTGGTACAAGTTAACATGTGGGACACATAGTATATAAGTTGGCTAATGAATACAACTGACAGGGTGGTGGTGGTGGTGAAAAACTTTATTGAGTGATGACAGGAGAGAGTTGGGGACGGCCTTAAGGGCCGGCCTCTCACAAAATCTAGGAGGGGTCCCTAGTCCGGAACCCCTGTGGCTTCTGCTGCAGCACGCGCTCGGGCCACTAGGGCGCGTTGATCCTCCAGGGTCGAGCAGCCGAGCAGGGCAGCCTCCCAGCTCTCTCGGGTAGGGGGGAATGGGAAGGGGTGTGGCGGGACCGCCGGGTTTGATGGGCAGGCCCACACCATGTGTAATGGGTCCGCGAACGGATGGTCACAGTGTGGGCAGGTCCCGGAGAACGCCGGGTTAAAGTGTCTGAGTACGGCCGGGCACAATACCGTGTTGGTGTAGAGACGGAGGAGCCAGCGCTCGTCCGCCTTGTTTAGGCCCGATGCCGGTGGTGGGAATCTGAGCCTGTGCGATTTGTACAGGGCCGTGATTTGTTTGAAGGATGTAGCCGGATTTGGTGCTGGAACATCAGGCGATGGAGGGTGAGGCGGATCCCGGTAATTTAGTGCGCGGGCTGAGGCATCGGCAGCCTCGTTTCCACCTAGCCCTGTATGGCCAGGGGTCCAGATGATTGTACGCGGGTTGGGGCGATCTAGATAGTAGCATCGTTAAAGAATTTGGGCTGTGCGTTCAGTGATGCAACCCCGGATGAGATTTTGGCACGCACTCCGCGAGTCGGTAATGATGATCCGAGATAGCGGACCCGTATCTAGCTATGGCGACTTCTTCCGCGTGTGTGATGTCGGGTGCTCGTAAGGTGAGCTCTTGAATAGGTACGTTTTGGTGAACAACAGCGGCCGTGTACCACCCGCCGTGATGCGGGCCGGATGCGTCCGTGTAGAAGACCCCCGTGCGTGAGCCATAGCGTTGCTGTAGGGCGTTAGCCCGCGCTATACGCCTACCATCGTGGGTCCCCTTAGTCATGTTTTGGGGCAGAGGCGGAATGATCAGGGCACCACGCCAGTCCTCAGGTATCGTGGTCCGCTCTTCTACCGTGTAGGTGTAGGAGATGTGTAAACGGTGTAGGAGGTCTCTTCCAGCCTGCGACGTGCCAAGTCGCAGGTACTGGTTGTTGAGATGAGCCTCTTTAAGTTCCCCGTATGTGTTTGTCATGCCCAGGTCTGCGAGACGTTGGTTAGATGTCGAGATGGGGAGGTCAAGGGCACGTTTGTAGATTTTGCGGAGTATACAGTCGAGTGTATTCTCGTCGCATTTACGCAGACGCAGGTAGGGGGTCGAATACAGGATCCGGCTGGTCACGAATGCGTTGGTGAGGCGCAGAGCATCCCTGCTCCGGAGGCCTCCCCGTTTATTCGAAACCCGGCGGACCATACGGCCCACCTGATCCCCTACCGTACGCAGTTTACGCAGGGTGGTGTCGATCTTGCGGTGTGTGTGGATGAAGAGCCCAAGGACTGATTTCATCACGTTCCGGGATAGGCCCGGTACGCAGGGAAAGTTCGATTTGTGTGGTGTCCTTTGGTTTGGGGCGAAGGTGCACGTATTCCGATTTGGCAGGTGAGCATTCGAGACCGCAGCGACGGGCGTAGTCTTCTACTACCGACGCTGCTTGCTGCAGGCACGTCTCGATGCTGCCAAGAGATCCCTGGGTTGCCCATAGCGTGATGTCATCAGCGTACAGAGCGTGCTGCACGCCTGGGACATCATTGAGCAATGGGGGGAGGTGGGCCATGGCAAGGTTGAACAGGAGAGGAGAGAGGACCGCTCCTTGTGGTGTTCCCCGCGTACCGAGGGGGTACGGGCCATGCTCCTTGTCTTGAATACGGAGGTATGTCTGCCGTTCCATGAGGAATTGGCGAACATACCTGAAAGCATTATGCCCACAGTTTGTCTGTGAGAGGTGGGTAAGAATGATGTCATGAGTGACGTTATCGAAAGCTCCTTTGAGGTCTAAGGCGAGGACTACCTTGTCGTCACTGGGGTGTTCAGCTGGTTCGATAACGTCTCGGTGTAGTTGCAGGAGAATGTCCTGTGCAGAGCGATGTGGGCGAAAACCGTACATGGTGTCCGCAAACGTGTGTTGGGCTTCCAGATATTCAGAGAGCCTATCTCGGGCCATGCTTTCCATAAGTTTCCCCATACAGGAGGTTAAGGAAATGGGTCTGAGATTGTCAGTGTTAATGGATTTGCCTGATTTGGGTATGAATTTAACCAAGGCCGTCTTCCAATCAATCGGTAGGGGCTCACGCCCCTCCCAGATCTGATTGAAATAGTCGAGGAGGTGAACGTACGCCGAGTCAGGGAGGTTGGCTAAAAGCCTAACCGTCACTCGATCCCTGCCTGGCGCCGTTCCTCGTTTCATTTTGGACAGGGCCGCCTTCAGATCGTGGAGTTGGAAGCAACGATCCAGGTCAGCGTTCTCCGTGCCTGCATAGGAGTACGCCGGTCCGAGGGGGTCCTGTTGGCGACCGCCGAGATATTTATCTCTGAGCGCTTGTGCCAATTTCTCCGCGTCTCCCGCGTATGCGTGAAGTGCACGCTGTAAGTGTTTTTGTGTTTCTGTGCGTGTTTGGCTAGGGTCTATGAGGGCCCTGAAAAGACGCCAGGTGTTACGACTTGACATCTGCGTAGCGGCATTGTTGCAGCGTTCCACCCAGTTAGAATCGGCGAGCTGGGCCGCGTACTCGTCCGCTTCTTGGGTGAGGGCTGCGATTCGTAGTTTGAGTTTTCGGTTGTGTTTCAGTCGGCGCCAGCGGCGGACTAGGCTGTGCCGGGCCTCCCAGAGGTGCAGGAGGTGGTTGTCCACTGCAGGTGTGGCCTCTGAGAGTTGAACCGTCTGCTCGGTGTGACGAAGTGGCGACACGAGGTGTTGAGACCACGTGGCGTAGCCCTGGTGGGGTATGGGGATCGAATTGGTGTACTCCAATCGGAATTTAGTCCAGTCGGGAAGTTTTGCCTGCTGGTAAGGACGGGTAAGGGGGTTTGTTCGGATTGTGGTGAGGATAATGCAGTGGTCGCTGCCGAGGGTTTCCTCGGTGTTGAGCCAATCTGCGTGTCTGATGTTTTTGATCAGTGTGAGGTCGGGACATGTGTCGGGAGTCACAGAGTTGCCAATGCATGTTGGATGTGTGGGGTCCGTCAGGAGGGTGAAGCCCATGGTAGAAATCAGTTCCGCCAATTTTCTACCGCGTCGTTCCTCCCGATGGTAACCCCAATGGGTGCTGGGGGCATTAAAGTCACCTACTATGACTAGTGGTTCCCTGCCTGCAGCCGCTCGCGCTTTGCTAAAGATGTCGGTGTACGTTGGGCAGTTTGGGTGAACTGTAAATGTTAAGAATGTGTATGGATGGGTCCTGCTTCCTAAGTGGGAGGAGGGTCACCATAGCACACGAGTAAGGCGGGTCGCATTCTAGATCCACCAAGTTGGCGGTGTAATTTCGGTGTACGCATATTGCGGTTTGTGCGTCCCTTTGATACACGGTATAATTTGTAAGGGCGGCGTGCTCGCCTGGCTCCTGGAGAGCCACTACCGCGGGTAAATCGGGATAGGTTTCTAGGTGGAGCCGGAGAGCAGCCCGCTTAGTACGGGCGCGAAATCCCCGGCAATTCCACTGAACGATTGTAAGAGGGTCCGAATTAGCGCGGGTGCGGCGTGATTTAGGGCCCTGTCCCGCCATCTTGGGGATTAGAATTTTGGGTGGCTTCCAGTAGAGCAGAGAGGTCCATAGGCGCTCCGCTGCTCGTTCTGGGGCTATTATCCGGGGTTGCAGTCAAACTGACAGGCTGCCGATCAGCCTCGGCCATATGAGGTAGTGGCCATTGCATCTGCGATTTATTCACCCGTTTAAGCTTGGTGGTGGGTCGACGGGTGCTGGAAACGATTTGGGGCAGCTGGGCCACTATCATGGCCGGGATGCGGTCGAATACAGTTTGAAGAGCAGCAGCGAGTCTATCCTCGATAGTGGTTACTGTGGAGGCCATTTGGCCCTCCAGGTTGCTGAGACGCGCTTCAATCGGAGCTAGGAGTGCCGTGCAGTCCCTTTGTTCAGAGGGGGCACTGTCCATTGCTTCCGGTGCTGGCCCGGAAGGTGTCGAGGTAGGAAGTGGGGGCGAGCGGTTCACGAGCGCCTCCATTGCCTGTGTTAGCGAGGCCACTTTGGCCTTAAGTTGCTGAATTTCGATTTGTTCCCGCGAGGGAGTGGGAGGTGTGGGTGGTTTGGGTGGGTTCGGGGGGGGACGGGGTGGGGAGGCTGCCGTACCCGTGCCGCTCACCTGAGGTCCTTGTCGGATGTGAGCAGCCCATGTCAGTTCCCCTTGGGCAGCAGGCTGGAGTCCGGGTGGCGGCAGGTGCGATGTGGAGGAGGCAGGTGGGCGCTGCCTCGATGGAGACCTCTCGGTGGGAGGTCCCGGCGGAGTGAGGCCTCGCTTGGAAGGCCCAGGGGTCCCCGCTCCAGGATGCGGGGGTGGAGATTTGGTGGCAGGAGATGGAGTCACCTGCTGTGAAGCGCGGGTGTCGGGCGGCCTCGGCTTCCGTGGTCGCTGGCTTTGCCTTTCGTGGGGCCGGGTTGGCTCTCCAGTGGAGGAGTGGGCGATTTGGGTGGTGGCGCCCTGTAGCGCTCCTTACAGCTCCGGTCCCCGGTGACGTGGGGTCCGGCGCAAATAGCGCATTTTGGTGTGCGCGAGCGCCATCCATAAGTGGCACCGTGTTGCCACAGGTGCCGCAGAGGTCCGGCTTAGGGCCAGGGCAGGCGTCGGGGCGGTGCCCAACAGATCCACACTGGCTACATGCTGGTATGGTTTTTTTGTAAGGATGTACCAGGATTAGCAGGGCGTCGTAAGTGACGTACCTGGGCTTGATCTTGCCGGAAAAGGTGAGCCTCACCTTGTTGGTGGTGCCTAATCGCCGGATGTGGAGGATCTCGCCCTCCGCCCAGTAGAGATGTTGTTGAAGTTCGGCTTCTGAGTCGGTACTACGCACTGTCACCACTCCGTAGCAAGAGTCCTGAGTATCCGCGCGTAGGTACCCGAAAAGGGGCACCGGTCCGACAGAGGAGAGAACTGTGAGTTCGCCAATCAGTTTGTCCGCAATAAGCGGGTCTGCGGTGTAGGCCAGGATGAAGTTTTGGTCCCGCGCCATCACTACTGTGACCAGCCGGTTGGCGTTTGCTCCAAGGTGGGCGATGAGCGCGCTGCCGGCTCCGTTCTCGGGGAAAACGGTGGCGAGGGACAATCGAGTCCGCGGTTTCAGGACGACGACGAAATCCGTCGTTTTCGGCTTCGGCAGAGGTAGAGGTTGCCACGTGGGTTTCTTCTTCCCCTGCTGCGGGAGTGTTGTGGAACCGGTTTGAGCTGCCGTGTCAGCAGCTGCAATTGCTGTGCCGCTTGCCCGCTCTCGTCTTGCCACCGCGGCAGCAAGCGCGGTGCTCTTGAAGGTTTGGGGCAGCTCCGGTCTGCTGTCCGAGGTCTGGATGGTTGTCCACAGCATGCCGTGGGGGTCGTAACCGGCGTAAGTGTCCGCCTCAGGTGCGGGAGTAGTTTGGGGACAATTCCCCGTTCTGCCGGGAGGCGCCATAGCTAGTAGGCCTAGCTGGGCCGCCACCGGCGTCGAGATGTAATATGCCCGAGAAAGTCGTAAGATGGGTCCACTTGCCAGAAAGTGGTGTCCAGATGAACCGGATCACATTCCGGAGACGGTGGTAAGGTTTTCCTAGGGGTCCGAAGAGGTGGCTTGCGGTTCCGTGCGAAAAACGACGGAGCCGAAACACTGCACATCTGATCCGGTCGCGCGCTCGCAGCGCCCCCTGACAGGGTGGCATACCTTAAGAAATGCGGTCACTGAATCCGCAGAAGCCCAAGGGCAGACTCTTTTTCGCTCTCCTTCAACGTGCCAAAATGATCATTACTTTCCATTATTGATGCTAGAAGAGAAGGTGTAAGAAGAGAACACACCACCTTTGTGATATGAACCCACATACTCCACACACTATAGGTATGCTGTTCTCTGATAAGTCTGCAACCTATTCAGAAGAATGCGATGTTGGGCTAGTTGGTTCATGCTTGAAATGTGGTTCTGGCGCAACAAAACTAAGAGTAAAAAAGGGACAGAAAGAGTGCCAACTTGCAACTGAAGTTATTACATAGAAACAATCAGGATTGACATGCGAAGAACGAGAAAGTACACTTGTATAAAGTGTGACAAGAGTATTCGGCAGGTAGACTTGACGAAGTTACACGGTTAAAACAAGCTGGCTCACAAACCGACCTAGCGTGAACCACACGATCGTCAATGTCTTCGGCACCAGCTCTGTGCCAGCCAGTGTGGAAGATGTGCTCCGGTACAATCACTCCCCACACAGAAAGGAGCCAACCTAGCGACTTAGGGGAATGACAGCACACGAGCGTCGTAGCACGGTTTCAGCCGTGCGACGTGAACTGTTTCACGCCCTCGGCAGCGGTGGTCGGAGGAATGGCTCAAGCGGCTCGATGATGTAGTTCACGGGAAACGTTTGCTCTACTACTCGGTAGGGACCATGGTAATTCGAGAAGAGCTTGGTCGAAAGGCCGGGAGTAGTGGACGGGACCCAGAGCCAAACTAGCATTCCTGGGGAATAGTGAGCACTTGATGCAGATTCGTCATGGCGAGATTTTTGGCGACATTGGTCTTGCGCAGTAAACGAGCGAGCCAGTTGACGACACTCTTCAGCATAAGCAGTCGCTTCGGAAACAGGCGTGGCTTCAGAAACATCGGATCGGTAGGGGAGAATGGTGTCCATTTAACATGATGGGTCACGTCCATATAGAAGAAAGAAAGGAGAGAAGCCGGTGGTAGTTTGTGGCGCAGAGTTATAGGCGTACGTGACGAAGGGGAGCACCTGGTCCCAATTGGAGTGATCAGCGGACACGTACATTGCAAGCATATCTCCAAGGGTACGGTTGAAACGCTCCGTCATGCCATTGGTTTGAGGATGGTATGCAGAGGTGATGCGGTGAACAATGCGGCATTCTTGGAGCAGTGCCTCGATAGCGCTTGAGAGAAAGACGCGGCCATGATCGCTTAATAATTCATGGGGCGCACCGTGTCACAAAATGAGGTGGCGAAGAAGGAAGCGAGCGACGTCTATCGCGGTGGCAACTGGCAGCGCAGATGTTTCAGCGTACCGTGTGAGATGGTCGACGGCGAGAATGATCCACCGGTTGCCTGCAGGAGTGTTCGGGAGGGGACTGTTAAGATCAATGCCAACACGGTCAAATGGTCGTACAGGGCACGGCAAACGTTGAAGAGGTCCCGCGGTGCTATGAGGGGGAGTCTTGCGGCGTTGGCACGAAAGGCATGACCGGATGTACTGGCGAATGTAACGATACATGCCGCGCCAGTAATACCTCAGGCGTAGGCGGGAATAGGTCTTGAATACGCCAGCGTGGCCGCATTGAGGATCGTCGTGGAAGGCGGTGCATATGTCCGAGCGCAGATGACGTGGGATAACAAGCAGCCACCTGCGGCCATCGGTTTGGTAATTGCGGCGGTACAACAAGCCTTCACGAACGACAAAGTGTTGCACTTGGCGACGAATGGTGCGGGAAACAGATTCAAGGGAACGGTGAGAAAGAACGTCAAGCAGAGAAGCGATCCAGGGGGACGACGAAAGCTGAGGGACGACGAATCGCAGGTGGAAGTTTGTAAGCAAAGTAGGTCAGAAGGCAGCGGAGAACGGGATAGGGCATCGGCGTCTGAATGTTTGCGTCCCGAGCAATAAATGACACGTATGTCATACTCTTAAAGGCGTATAGCCCAACGAGCGAGGTGGCTAGTAGGGTCTTTCATAGATGACAACCAGCATAAGGCATGGTGGTCAGTCACAACGTCAAACTGGCATCCGTAAAGGTAAGTACGGAATTTGCCGATCGCCCAAATAATTGTCAAACATTCTTTTTCCGTTACATAATAGTTTGACTCAGTTAGGGTACGGCTGGCATACGCAACGACATACTCGTCATAGCCGTCTTTGCGTTGGGTGAGAATGGCACCAAGACTGACACTGCTAGCGTTCATGTGAATTTCAGTAGGCGCATTGGGATCGAAGTGGCGCAGTACTGGAGGGGACATAAGGAGCCGGCGGAGCGTCATAAATGACTCGTCACAATTGGGAGTCCACGCCGAGGGGTCAGCACTGCTGGCAAGTAGCTGAGTCAAGGGGGCGATAATAGAGGCGAAATTACGGATGAAACGCTGAAAATAAAGAGCTCCGTAGCTTCATCGGCTTGTGCTCTTAAGAGTGGTTGGCTTGGGAAACTCTGCAACGGCACGCAGTTTGGCAGGGTCTGGCAGGATTCCTTCTTGTGAAACGACGTGGCCTAGAATTGTAAGCTGTCTTGCACCAAAATGACATTTTTTCAAGTTTAATTGCAAACCGGCGGCCGTGAGACACTCAAAAACTTGCTCAAGGCGATCAAGGTGAGATTCGAAATTGGGAGAAAAGACAACTATGTCGTCTAAGTAGCACAGACAGGTACGCCACTTAAGTCCCCGGAGGATAGTGTCCATCATCCGCTCGAAAGTCGCAGGCGCGTTGCACAGGCCGAAGGGCATCACATTAAATTCGTATAACCCGTCGGGGGTCACAAAAGCCGTTTTCGGACGGTCCGCTTCAGCCATCGGCACTTGCCAGTATCCAGATCGATGAACCAGGGAAGAGAAAAATTAGGCACCTTGCAGACAATTGAGGGCATCGTCTATTCGTGGTAGAGGATAAACATCCTTATCTGATTGAACCGTCCTTTTTCCGAACCAGTACGACCGGAGAAGCCCAAGGACTGTGTGATTGCTGGATCACACCACGTTGCAGCATGTCATCGACTTGTTCACTAATGACTCGGCATTCGGCTTGGGATACTCGGTAGGGACGCTGACGCAGTGAAGCATGGCGACCGGTGTCAATACAGCGAACAACCGCCGACGTGCACCCCAAACATGGTTGGCCGAGGTCGAAAGAAGCCCGAAAACAGTCAAGCAGTTGAACGAGCTGATTGCACCGAGTTTGCGGGAGCGCGTTATCGACACTGCGCAACAAGACGTCATAGTTGGGTGAGTGAGGCTGGGGAGGTGGGAGCGGCGGCAGAAGCGACAGCATCGATAGGCAGTGGGGTCGTATCGCAAGGCACATCAAACGGAAAGATGGCATCAAAAGTGTCGTGATGCCCAACAGATTCGCCATGTAATAGAGTTGAAGGGCAGGGAAACTGATTGCACGTGTAAACGGCACCGGAATCATCATCAAGTGTGACGACTGCAAACGGTAGGACAAGGTTCCGGCGATGCGCACATTCCTCAGATGGTGCAAAAAGTGCAGTGGAATTAGGGACAGCATCACAGGTGACGGACACTAAGGCGACAGAGAAAGCTGGGATGACGACGTCAGCAGCGACAACCACTTTGGCAGATGGGCGAGGGTCATCGATGGTTGCGGTACAGAACGGAGACAAGGCGAGTTGTGCACGAGTGCAATTGACAACTGCATGATGCGTGGAAAGGAAGTCCCAGCCTAAGATAATGTCATGCGACGCATAAGAGAGGACGACAAATTCGACAACGTAGAGCACATCTTGAATTAAAACACGCGCGGTGCAGGGGGCCGAAGGCTTGACGTGCTGCGAGCTCGCTGTGCGTAGAGAAATATCAAGAAACGGAGTCGTCACTTTGTTCAGTTTGCGGCATAGAAACTCACTAATCACACAAACAGCTGCTCCCGTGTCGACAAGAGCGTTCGTCGCGACACCGGCCAGAAACACTACAATTTCGTTGGGCGGCGAAAGAAGAGGCCTTGCAAATTTCTACGATGGCGCAGTTCTTGCCTCAGGAACTGCGGCTGTTAGTTGGCGAATCATGGGGGAAAGGGAGCGGCGGCGGGGAGAAGATCGGCGTGAATTGAAGGGCGGGGCGACGGGAATAGGAGTCCGTTGCGTCAGATGTAAGACAGTATGTAGCTTGTTGAGGGACATGGCCAAGGTTGGGAGCGCCATCGCGAAAATAGAGTCCACGGCGGCGACAGAGGCGCGCAACATGTCCCGGTATACCGCAAGCGTAGCACACTGGCCGATTGTCCGGAGTGCGCCAGGGGTTGATAGGTGGTCTCGGATGCGAGAACGGTACGTAAACCGGCCGTACAGGGCTTGGCGGTGTGTAGAAGTTGGTGGTTGGGCTGGATGAGACTGGCGTCGGTTGGGCATGAGATCGTGTAAGGGCCTCAGCATAAGTGAGCGGCGCCGTAGGCGTAACTTGTAGCGGTGCCGTAACTTGCGGCGGCGAAGCAGGGGACGGCAGGACCTGAGTAACTTGCGTCTGGATAATCCAAAGAAGCGACTGGTCCAGTGTGGGGAGAGGCTCGGTGACCAATGCCACAAGAGAGAGCTGACTTGCAACTTCCTCGCGTACGTATTGCTGAATTTGAGGCAGCAAGGAGGTGTAGTCAATACAAGCGCTGCTGGGAGCCAAAGGTGAAAGGTCAGCCGATTGCATTCCAGGGCGACGTGTGGTGATGCGCTGTTTACGCAGCTCGTCAAAACTTTGGCAAAGTTCAATAACCTGAGTAACGCTCTGTGGGTTTTTGGCCACGAGCATATGAAAGGCGTCATCGTCTTTGCCTTTAATTATGTGTTTAATTCTGCCAGATTCCGACATGGACGCATTCAACCACCTACAGAGGCCGATGATATCTCAGTGTGTAGCTTGTGAAGGTCTCACCAATTTGTTGAGATCGTCCGCGGAGGCTGTGTTCGGTGCGAAGCTTGCACACCGCTGGCCGCCCGAAAAATGAAACGAGGGTCTCTGAACGCTGACCAGGTTGTGAACTCAGCTTCGTGGTTCTTGAACCACAAGTTGGCCACGCCGGTAAGATAAAAGATGGCGTAAGTCAGCTTGTCATGGTCATCCCACTTGTGTGCGCTAACACGTTCATACTCGGCCAGCCAGTCTTCCACGTCGTGACCGTCAGTGCCACTGAAGACTGGAGGATCACGCTGACGAAGCACCCCAGAGCACACCACAGGTGTGGGAGCAGGGGCAGCTCGCGAGGGGCCTGTGTCCTCGGTCATAGCGAATGTAGATGGTAGCGTAAGGCTGCGGAGTTCCAGGACGCTGAAAGGGACGACCCAGCACTTCCACCAAATGGGACAAGAGTATTCGGCAGGTAGACTTGACGAAGCTAGACGGTTAAAACAAGCTGGCTCACAAACCGACCTAGGGCGAACCACACGATCGTCAACGTATTCTTCCACACTGGCTGGCACAGAGGTGGTGCCGATGTGCTCCGGTACAAAAGAAATCACGTTAGTGAATCTGAAAATTGGTACTGATTATTGTGCAATGAGACTGATGAGACACTGACACAAGCATCGCCCTTTTTCTTGATGAAAAACGCCTCCAGCAATTCTCGTGCCAGCGTTCCCCGACTCTTACCTTGTAGACACATGTCCCCAAACTGCGGCTCGCAGCCACACGAAGCACAATGAAAGGGCAAGTGCGAACCTGTATCGTTCTTAATAATTTATGCTCCCTTAATCGGTCGTTAGTGCAACGTCTAGTTTGGCCGATATATACTCGGCCGCAATCCAGAGGTATCTCGTAGACTGTGCCGACAGCACAGCGCAGACAAGGCTTGGTGTACTCCTTTGTGCACACAGGATTGGCCTTTTGAGAGGCAATGCTGGTGCAGAGCCTTGACAACTTATTAGGCACAGAGAAAACCACAGGTACATCGTGCCGATTCGCAACCTTTGCCACATAAATGACGCCATGAATGACACTTTAGGTCACACCCCATAGGTCACAGCGCATTGGCCGCGCATCCGGTTACGTTGGCAGCACCAGTACGTCGAACCATCGGTCTAACTATAGACGCTGTTCTCGCCAACGTGACGTATTGAGTGTACGCGTTCATGCTACGTCGGACTATAGGCCTTTACGGAGCCCTGAAAGGAGACATTGCTGCCGTTGCCCGAGTAGAGTTGGGCTCAGCTGCGTCTTGCAACCAAGTCTCCCTACTTTACTGATCACAACAGTGGTGATCCAGCCACTGCAACTTTTGGAGCAGAGAAAATGCTGCTTTGGAGCAACTTTCTAACAGAACTCGATTTTGGAGCAGCAACTAATTGCACAGGGATACCTCTCTCATGACCGCTAAAACTAATGTTGAATTCCAATGGCGGAGTCAGAGCAAGTTTTTCTGCTCGTTTCGGAGCAAGTTTGTTCCAATGGCAGAGTGAGGGCGGGAGCAAAGTGTTCCAATGAGAGAGTCGGAGTGGATTCAGAGCGGGAGTCACTCTGTGGAGCAGAAAAAGATGCTCCGCCAAAATCGGCGGAGTGGACCGGAACTCTGCGTGACGTATTTCCTTTACCACGTTTCTCTGCTGGGGGTCGCCACCGGTCGCGACTCGCGAGTTGTGGTGGTAATGGTGGACGACATGAACGGCTCGGCAAGTTCGGCAAAGCATGCGGCATTGCTTATGCTACTCGACAGCGACAGCTCCGAGTCGGAAAGCTCAAGTTCCGACACGAGCGATTACTCGGATAGTGACAGCGACGCTGAAACTGCCGCTTACGAGCGGGAATTCGACAGGATGTTCCGCATTCCCGCGAAGAGGCCCAAAATAGTCGGCTTCATCGAGGACGTCGTGCGGCAGTACTCGGACGATGAGGTAAAGAAAAAAAGAAAGGAAAGCATCATACTCAAGGTTTAACACGTTGCGGTGCTTTCCTTTCTGTTTCTTTTTTTTTTTCAGTTCCGAAGGCACTTCAGGCTAGCTCGACCTGTGGCTGAAAAGTTGATCGCCGAGTTTTCTGCGTCGTCTATGTGCCCTTCGAGCACACATGGAGGGGTTCCAGTAAAATCTGCGGAAACGCACATCTTGTCGTTTATCTGGTGAGTTCTCGCCTTTATTTCTATGCACCTGCCAAATGAACAACGATAAATGAAACGCGAGGGCGTCGGATGCCTGCATAAAAATGCATTTGACAGCGAGCTCGTTGCTTGCACTGCAGTGTAGTCTGAAGCTGCTTTTCCGCATGCGTGTTATCCCACTGCGCAGGTACGCGGCCAACAAAACGTGCATGAGAAACGTGGCAAGCCGGTTCGACTTGTCAGAAAGCTCTGTTCACCGAATCCTCCATAGAGTAGCGGACTTCCTCCTGACCCTGGGACCATCGTTGATAAAGTTTCCTGCTGACCTGGAGAACCTCAGTAGAAGTTTTGAGGTTTGTTGTGATTTGCTTTACCTATAAGGAACAATGATATCGCCCAGCCAAGTTTTATTGATGATATCGCAACATCATTGTGCACGTTTTTTTTTTTGTTGCTATTTCAAGCTCTATAATGCACTATGCATTATAGAGCTGGACCTTCATGAAAACGTCATAGCTTGTGATGATAACACTCAGAATTTCTGCCAGTGGTGGACGAAACATTCAACCTAAAGTATCTCCTGGGATCACAGCAAATTCCTTTCATAGGAATGATGCTGCATACTTTGTCATCACCCACAACAGTAGATTTCTGTTCATATTTCCGGGTGTACGATGCGATATAGACCACGTCTGCTTTTGCGAGAAAGTTCTCATTACGTGCTTCAACTCGCTTAAGGGAAGAACATACACAGGCTTTGTTTTCTTTTCTCTCACATTTTGTTTAGTAAAAAAAAGAAGTGGATAGTAAAAAACGTAATATGTTGTGTGCACGGCAGTGCATGCTACCTTCAGTACTTCTCAAAGTTGCATTTGGTTTCTTTAACATGAAATAAATGGTGCTGTGCCATGAAGGGTATGCTGTTAATGGGAGTTAATGGGTATGAGCACCAGTATTTCCTGTTAAAACTCATTGCAAATGATCATTTTCTGTTCAGACATGGATGATATCGCTCAATACAAGTGTATGACTTGCTTGCAGGTGTCTGGAATGCCTGATGTTATTGGTTGCATAGATGGATCCTACATCAAGATACAGTGCCCGGACAAGAAGGTTGCTTCAACATATTGTAACAGGCACCACTACCTTTCACTGACACTGCAAGCCGTCTGCGATGACAAAAGACGCTTCCTTGATGTATTCATTGGAAGCTCAAGCAAAATGCATGATTCCCATGTGTTCAGCTTGTCGCCACTTTCAAAGAAAATCTCTGCCGTATGTCAGGGGTCTTTCCATCTTTTAGGGGACGCAGCGTATCCACTGCGGGAATACCTGTTGACACCCTACAGGGATTATGGTGCTTTGACAAAACAGCAAAAAGGATTTAATTATAAGTTTTCAGCCACAAGAGTGCTCATCGAAAATGCGTTTAGCAACCTCAAAAAGCGCTTCAGACAGCTGATGTATCTTGAGCTCCGCACTATTCAGTGGCTCAATAAGTTCATCATAAGCTGCTGCATTCTCCACAACTTGTGCATCGAGTATGGTGATGTAGAGCCAGATGATGATGATGATGAACAAGTACCCAATGATGTACAGTGGCAGAACTGCAGTGATAATCACATTGACGAATCTGGTGAAGAGCGAGCACTGCGCAGGCTTGGGGAAATTAAGCGCACGAAAGTCTTGGCAAAGTTCCTGTAGAAAAATTGTGGGCACTAAACCATCCTGCTCCAAAGTGTACTTTTCCTCTAGCTTCAAAACACCATAAGCCCTAAATGGATTCTGCTGCAAACTCTTCGTTTCCTTGAGCTTCAAAACACCAAAAGCCACTTTAATAACAGCACTAGGCTTTACGTGCGTAATCATGCAATGATGGTATGACATTCTTTGTAGCTCTGTAATTACCTGGATGTAAACGTAAGAACCACTAGCTCCGAACCATTGGAGCTGGTGCATCGAAATAAAGCTGCAGCAAGCTGGTGAATCAAAAAGTCCATGCAGTAGTTGGGGGCTGCGGTATGTGTACTAACGCACAGCCCCCTTTAAATACACAAGCACACGTTTGGCACTATACACTTTTATTTTAACATGCTGACATTCACACTGGAATTTTTTTATTCGCCCTCAAGGCCAAGAGCACGGCTTAAAAGCATCATTTTTTCGGCGTGCTGCTTCGCTTTTTCTCGGCGAATACTCTCTTCGTACTCTTGCCTCTGTTGGTGGCGCTTCTCTCTTTGCTGTTCCCGTGCAGCTCGTTTTTTTTCTTTTTCTTGTTGAAGTTTTGACATCTCTTCAAAAAAACTTTCATCTCAAGCATTCTGGAACCCGAGGGCTTAGGCTTTTTGGCCACGGGTTCCTCTGTAAATGCCTGGCTCGGCGCTAGGCTTGCCGACTCCTGGCTGGCCGACTCCTGGCTGGCCGACTCCTGGCTGGCCGACGCCTGGCTGGCTGGCCTCTTCACAGCAACAATGCCAGAGCTGTCCCTCAGCTCTTCGGGCTCGAGGCTGTCGTCTAGCCAGCGTATTCTCGCTATTTCGTCTTCAAACGGCACATCACACGGGGAATTCCCAGATTTCTTATTGTGTGCTGTAGCACTTCTTTTCCTTCGCATGAACGTCTTATAGCGGCTACAGCACTGCTCACCGGTTTTGGGAATTCCTAGTGCCTCTGATATGTTTGCTGCAATGCGGGCGAACATAGCCTTTTTATTTTTGAATTTTTTCATCGGACCAATATCTGCAAAATACTGCTCATAATAGTCTAGTAACAGTTTGGTTTCTCCTGCTGTCCATTCACAGCCTGTACCTGCAAACAAAAAGTGCATGAGGTAGTTCTAGAGGTGTCACACCTGCATATCCCAAAGAAACAGACTTGAATTCCTTAAATTACTTTACACCAACAATTTATCCCTTGAACCATCTGAACATTCATCGCAGTTATCGACCAGAACTACACGCCACCGCAGACATGATGCATGGTTTAACCCCTTAGTTTGCAAGAACAAACACATATAAGTTTTCTTTTTTTCCTCGAACTGTAACCGAATGGAATACTATGATTGAGTCCACTTCCTAATCTTGTATTGTCATTGCTGTGTTTGCTTTATCAATCTGATTTTCATTGTATGTACCATATGTCACCCTCCCTGCTTGGACCACGTGTCCGCAGTATTTAATAAATAAAAATATAAAATAAAATGTACTCACTGCGTTGCTCATTCTTTTGGCTGTGTTCCGGCACTGTTGATGGGAAAAACCAAATGAAATATTATTCATTGCGCTGCATTAAAATAGGTGGCATATATGAAGCGACATAACCACAAACAAGTTGTGTTCGGTGACATGTTGCAGTACATTGAACCACCACGTGCATTTCATGCAACTACGTAAGCAATTAGGTTAATCCATGTCAGACTTCCTAACACACCTTAACAAAACAATAACTCGATGTTTGCTGCGCTACCTCATCTCAACACGAAATTTCGAATAATTTCATGTAAACATGCACGGTGACGTTCAAGTTAAATATTTGCTCAACACATTACACACGCTCAGCATGATGCAACGTTCCTGAGCAGGTGGCTGTTAATCAAAATTTCAGCACTGTCTTACAGTGACGCTTGAGGAAAAGCAATTTGCTGATTTCTCTGGCAATGAGACCAATTCGAAAATTGGATGCACTTACCGTCCTGACCTAGATAACAGCACGACCCCATTTGGCAGCAGAATATGCCCTCACACTGATACCTCTGCTAAAATTTCGTGGGAGACAAATTCTCAGGCACGTGACACTGATTCATTGCTTCTTCGCGACATATAAAGGTAGACAACTGCTCCAGCGCCACGACGCTGCTTCGTGCAAATACAGCGGTGCCGCGCGCACGTTTACGTTTGGCTGTAAGGACACTATAATCCGACGTAGCGTAGACGCGCGAGCGCGCTCAGCACGGCGACGCTACGACAGCGAAATTGCAGCACTCTATGGTCCAGCGCGAGGCGCGGCCGACGTATCCGGCGTACCCCAGCAGCAGCCGGCATCGAGATGCGAAATGCTGCAAGTCGCGCCGGCCTCGTCACCAAAAATGCACCCTGTCCGCGTCTCGTCGAGCAAGTTGGCCTGGTTTTCGCGCCACCGTTGTGGGATGCAGAAATAAGTAATAAGCTTCATTTGATTAAGCCACAGTTAGGTTACTGGTCCCCCGTAACGAAAACCCGGCGAGCTGATATCCTATTCTGTGCTCTCCGAATAGGACACATGTATGGTACCCACAATTTTCTATTGAATGGTAATGACCCTCCAACCTGTGGTAGATGTGAGAGGCTCACCGTCCTCCACGTCCTCCTGGAGTGTCGGTAAGCCGAAAGAGAAAGAAACACTTTCCTCTAGCATATCGCTATTGTGTCTCTCTACATCCCGATATGTTTCTTGGTAAAGAACCGCTCTTTAACACCAAAGCAGTCCTCACATTCTTGAATGATGTTGTGCTACATGTTATTAGCCCAATAAGTTCGTAGCGCATCCTCTCTCCAGAGGATGTTGCTGTGATAGTGTTTTATAGCACATGCCTCCAGGGCCCGCAGGGGCGTCTGCGCAAGCAGGCGTTTGGTGTGTTGCAACACCACGGACCTGAGCACATGGGGGTTGGACCCTCCCACGCGTAACCGTGCGTGGCTTAGCCGTGTCTGGGGAAAGGGGGATCCTGGATGTTGAGCTAATGCCAGGTGTGTGGACCTTTAAGGCCCCCCGGCGGAGGCAACACACCTCTTTGGCCTCTGCTTCACATAGAAGGCACCCCCGGACTGACCCACCCGGGGGAAATCGGTAGTTGCCTTTTCCTGTCTCTCTCTCCCTCCAACCTTCGTCTTTCTCTCTCACTTTCCATCTCTCCTGTCTTCACTTCTTTTTACTTCCAATTTTCCCGGCAGCAAGGGTTAACCTGGTGTAGTTTATCCAGTCTTGGGTCTACTATATTAGGTTATAGTAGCTATGTACAGCTGGCGTCTGCGTCTCCTTCAGGTCTCGTAGCGTCCCCTTGTTGGGCTCGGTGGTGGGTGGCTGGCATAGTTACCGAAATCATTACCTTTATGGCTCTTTCGTCATTCCCCCGACTCCCTGATCGCTCTCACAAACGAGGGCACACCGAAGATATTTATCAATTTTATGGCAACCGAACAAAGAACTTTCCACGCGTTCACGTCATCCACTCTGATAAACTTGAAAAGACAGTAAGAATGATCTCACCCTTCCTCGTCTCGAAATCTCTAACCGAAGTTTTCGGTCCGGGTTACAAAGCATCGAAAATGGCCAGTGGTGATCTGCTACTCGAGCTCCGTGATCAGAAACATGAGAAACTGCCCAATCTAGTGTACTTTGGGGACGTTCCAGTAACAGCAACCCCGCACCGTACCATGAATACCACCCGTGGCGTCGTATCCGATGCTGATTTGTTGGAGCTATCTGAAGCTGAACTCCTGGAGGGCTGGAGTGATCAGAACGTCATCAGTGTCAAACGAATTAAGATAAGGCGAGATGGTGGGCTTGGCAACAGCGCTGGCTTGGCAACAGCGCTGGCGGCAACATGCTTAGAAACCCGCTTTGCTTCGCTATCCAGGTTTTCCTCGGAATCCTGCAAACGGCGCATGACGGTTCCCCAGTGACGACACACGTGGACTACGCTCCTGGGCACGACACGGCAACATCGGCACTTATCGACATCTGCGGTGGTCCCAATGAACCCTGCGTCATGATGCCCGCTCCAATGCCGACGTCGATTACGTCATGTCACGTGGTCCATTCTCAGGCTATAAGAAGCCCAACGAGCCAGCTCTTCATCAGTGGGCTTGGCAACAGCGCTGGCGGCAACATGCTTAGAAACCCGCTTTGCTTCGCTATCCAGGTTAGTGGCTATTTGCCTATGAGTTGTTACCGAAGCGACAACCGTTTCCTGGTGCTGTTGCCTTGCCCACTGTGCGTCAAAAGGTTTTTAAATTGTGTTTTGCCGGCCAACAATGATCTGTTATCTTGTGGTGACATCGAGGCCAATCCTGGGCCTTCTGAGCTGGAAAAAATGTTATCCGAATTATTGCAAGGTCAAAAAATTATCAGTTCGACTGTTGAGGGCATTGAGTGTGCGCAGAAGGAAATAGAAAAAAAGCTTACCGGAATAAATGAACGCATTGATGGTATTGATGAGCAGTTACAAAAATTGAATGGTCCAGCCGGGAGGGTTCAGAATATGGAATCAATAGTCTCGAAACTTGAATCTCAAGTGTTGGCGCTTCGGGACCAGATGGATGACATAGAGAACAGAGGTCGCAGAAACAATTTGGTAATATATGGTCTTGACGAGCGAAATACTGAGTCAAACGATGAACTAGTTAAAAAAGTACAAGAAGACATTTTTGTGAAACATTTCGTCAGGGAGGTAGTTGGCATTGAAAGATGTCATAGAATAGGAAAAAAAGAAACATGCAGGTCACGTCCTGTTATATTAAAAATTCTCGACTATCGCGAAAAAATGGCCATATTGAAATCGGCGCATAAACTAAAGGGGACACATATATCCTTATCTGAAGACTTTTCCAAACGGCTTCGAGACATAAGGCAGAAGTTATGGAAGAGTGCGGCAGGAGAGAAAGCAAATGGCGCGAAAGTAAAACTCGTTTATGATAAGTTGAGCATCAATAATATCTTGTTCGGTTGGGATGAAAAGAAAAATGTACGATTTCAGATAACCAAGGCAAGGACTGACTGACACCAGAACCCTAACATCCGGTCTCTAAAGATAATAAATATTAATTGTAGGAGCGTAATTAACAAGGTCGCGGAGTTGGAGGCTCTTGTCCTTTCACATGATCCTGCCGTCACAATTCTAACAGAGACCTGGCTAAATGACTCCATATATGATAGCGAGCTTGTCCCGTCTGGATACAGTGCGTTTAGGAAAGATCGAGACGGTAGAGGTGGAGGCGTCAGTATCCTTTTCAAGACATCACTTAACATCCTGCGAATGCCGAATATACCCAATGTTGAAGGTATCTTTTGTAAAGCGTATTACAATGGCATCAGGTACATTATAGGTGCTATATACAGACCACCGAACACTCCAGTTTCCATGTTTGATGAACTAGATAAATATTTGCGAGAAAATATAAAGACTAATGACCGAATTATCCTTTCAGGGGATTTTAATCTGCCTAACATACACTGGCCAACATTCACGCTCACAAAGCACGATCTTGTTGGAGAAGCCATGCTAAACATTTGCTATACATATGATCTGCTTCAAGTTGTGCAGGACTATACCAGAATTCAGGGACCTTCTAAGTCTGTTTTAGACTTATTCTTTGTCAGCGGATCCATTGATGCTCGAACAAGCTGCGAGGTATTTCCAGGAATTTCTGACCACCAAGCCGTGCTACTAACCCTAAGCAATACTGCACTTGATAAAAAATTGCAACGTTTATCTTTCCCCGATTTTTCTCGGGCAGACGACGTTTCAATTATTGATACTCTTGCGTTTCATTTTAATGAGTTTGAAAACAGCAGATGCGATGTAAATGAGCTTTGGATCAGGTTTAAAAATATTATAAATGACTGTATTAACTCTTTCGTACCACGAATTACAAAAAAGAAGAAACATAAAAACCCCTGGATTTCTCGTAAAGCGCTCCAGTTGAAAAGGCGGCTAAAACGATTAAAGAAAACAATGAAGAACACAAATTTGCATTGCAATGGTAACGTAGTCAGTGAATTAACTTCAAAGCTTAAGCACCAAGTCAGTAGCGATAGGCAGCGCTACTATGGCGACTTATTGCCAAGTTACATCGCATCGGCTCCTGAGAAATTTTGGAGGAGCATTAGTCCTAAATCAGAAGAGTGTGATGTCTTTGACGTGAATGCCAAGTTGACTGATGATAACAAGGAAATTGCAAACCTATTTAATGCACACTTTAAGTCTGTCTTCACTCGAGATAATAACATTTTACCGTACTACGACGCAGTCCTGCCTCCTATACCTGATGTTAAGATAACTGAACAGGGCATTTTTAATATGCTACCTAATCTAGATATTAGAAAATCTTCTGGCCCAGATGACATTCCGAATGGTTTTCTTAAACGCTATGCGGAATGGGTGTCCAAATATTTACAAGTTTTGTTTGTGAAATCCTTGGAATTAGGCCAAGTGCCGAGCGACTGGAAGACCGCCAGAGTTAAGCCACTCCACAAAACCGGGAATAAGCAGCACATTCAGAACTACCGCCCTATTTCATTAACTTCAACTGCATGCAAACTTTTGGAACACATCATTCACAAACACATTTCGGAATTCCTTGAGAAACATAACTTTCTAACAACACATCAGCATGGATTCCGAAAAGGCTATTCAACAATAACCCAATTGGTAGAAACAGTGCATGACTTCGCAAATAATATAAACAACGCTAAACAGACAGACGCCATATTTATGGATTTTTCCAAAGCTTTTGATAAAGTCTCTCATCATAAACTACTCCATAAATTAAACAAAATTCTTAAAAATCATAAGCTGATTAACTGGATTTCAGATTACCTCACTGCCCGTAAACAATTCGTTACTTTTAAGAATCAGGACTCTAATCATCTCTCCGTTGACTCTGGCGTTCCCCAGGGCTCGGTTCTTGGGCCGCTCCTCTTCCTGTTGTATATAAACGATCTTGTAAATGATCTTCCTGTTAAAATCAAATTATATGCAGACGACTGTGTTTTATATTCAGTAATAGACAACCCCTCGGATCAAGTATTACTAAATGATGCGTTTCAGAAGGTAGTTGCCTGGTGTGAAGATTGGCAGATGTCAGTGAACTTTGAGAACTGTTTTTATGTGCATTACTCACAAAAAGAAAAAGCTTAATTTCAATTACTCGGCTAACAATATTTTTCTATCTGAAGTAACAGAATACAAGTACCTTGGCCTGTGGATAACTAACAACCTCAAATGGAATCGGCACATCGATAAAGTAACCACTAATGCCTATCGTAAATTGTTTTTTCTTAGGAGAGCATTAAAGCTGTCCACGTGTCCCGTTCGCTTATTAGCGTATAAAACAATTATACGCCCAGTACTAGATTATGCAGCTATTATCTGGGATCCGTTTACGCAAACTAACATCAAAAAGCTCGAACGGGTGCAGAGAAAGGCAGTTCGCTTCATTTATAATAACTTCTCCCGTACCTCAGTAACAGAACTCCTAAAACAAGCCAACTTGCCTGCACTAACAGAGCGCAATCGAGTTTCCCGACTAAAATTCTTCTATCAGCTTGTAAATGGACACTACAACATTAACATCACTGATATAATTACATTTTCTTCCGGGTATGCCACAAGACAAAGGCATCAACTAACAGTGACACCATTCCGCGTAAAAAATAATTGTTTTAAATATTCCTTTTTTCCTAGGACTGTGATAGAATGGAATAATTTGACTAATATAGAAGTTACTCAGCCTTCGTTGTCTTTATTTGCTGCTAACATCTGTTGATTAGGCCTCAAGATCAAATGTGACCTCATTCATTTCTTTTTGCCACTTTTATTTAAACCGATGTTGTTTGTATAGGCAATGTACTACGTATTGCTTTGCTTTGTTGCCTGCATTTGTACGCTCATATATTGTACTTCCACCCTGCTAAAATCCCTTTGGGGATTGCAGTATCTGTAAATAAATAAAAAATAAATTCAGACCAAACACCTAGTACTTACTTTCGACTCAAGTGTTCTGCCCGAGTCCATCGAGACCGGGTACCTCAAGATTAGAGTTAGACCATATGTGCCAAATCCTCTCAGATGCTTCAAGTGCCAAAGGTTCGGTCACAGTTCGCAGAACTGTCGAGGCCGGCCGACTTGTGCCAAGTGCAGTGACAATGAACATTCTTCTGAAACATGCCAGAACACTCCGCACTGTGTCAACTGTGATGGCCGCAGCATGCCGCATACTCGCGGTCGTGCCCGTCTTGGAAAAAAGAGAAAGAAATTGTGACAATCAAAGTAAAAGAAAATATTTCATTCAAGGAGGCACGCAGGCGGGTGTCATACCTGCCGAAGAGCAGCTTTGCCGAAGTGGCGCGTCAGGGGGCAGCGTCGCAACGGCTTCCGGCGCCTGCCCGGCCCGCAAGCAGCGAGCCGGCAGTAACGCCATCCGCCCCCTCGGCGGCTGCAGCTAGTGCTGCTCCGCCGTCTCAGAAAAAGGGGCCATCGACCTCCGGGCTGGTGGCCTCAAGGGTCTCGTCCCTCGAGACGAGGCCTTCAACACGAACAAACCGCTCTCAAGAGCGGGTGTCCAGCGCGCCGCAAGAGCCGATGGACACATCTAGCCAGACGGCGCAGCCAGCGCCTAAGGAGCGGCGAGAATCTCTCGACCGCTCCAAAAAAGAGAAACCCCGCATTACAGGGCCTCTAAAGGGTTCTGTAAGCTAACTTTCTTGTCCTAAACACACAGCACAACACTCCTTTTAATATGGGCACTCAAATAGTTCACTGGAACGTCAGAGGTCTCCTCCAAAATCTTGACGACGTTAAAGAACTCCTCCGCAAGTTTAGTCCCAGGGTGCTGTGTGTTCAGGAAACACACCTCAAACATACACAAACAAATTTCCTCACACAGTATGCTATTTTTCGCAAAGACCGCGATGACACTGTTGTGTCATCCGGCGGTGTTGCTATCATAGTTGACAGAGGTGTTGCCTGTCGGGAAATAAAACTTCGTACGCCCCTGGAGGCAGTTGCTATCCAAGGGGTAATGTTTGACAAGCTAGTCACTATCAGTTCAATATACATCCATCCAAGTTATCAAATTAATAAAACCGAATTTCAAAACTACATAGATGAACTTCCGGCTCCATACATAGTTGTCGGAGATTTAAACGCACATAACTCATTGTGGGGAGACTCTCGTTGCGATGGGAGAGGTCGCCTAATCGAAAACTTTCTCTTTTCCTCAGGAGCATGTATACTTAATAAGAAAGAGCCAACATACTACAGTGTGGCACATAATACATACTCCTCCATAGATTTAACTATAGTATCGAGCACACTAATGCCATACCTAGAGTGGTCCGTTCTTAAGAACCCTTTTGGGAGCGACCACTTCCCTATTATATTAAACTTAACAAAACCAGATATAAGCTCACCACACATTCCCCGATGGAAGGTTGACACAGCTAACTGGGAACGTTTCCGAGAACTTACGTACTTAAGCACGGATGATATTGCATCCTTTAATATAGAAGACGCTGTGGCGTATATTACAGGCTTTATAATTGACGCTGCCACGAAATGCATCCGTCAAACTAATGGACTAGCGAATAAACGTCGCATCCCGTGGTGGAATGAAGAATGTAAACAAGCACGGAAAAACCAAAACAAAGCTTGGGGACGACTTCGTGACTCCCCAACTGCTGAAAATTTGATTAGTTTCAAACAAATAAAGTCCCAGGGTAGAAGAACACGTCGACGTGCTAAAAGGGAGAGTTGGGAGAAGTACATCTCCAGTATAAATTCTTACATGGATGAGACAAAAGTGTGGAATCGAATAAATAAATTAAAAGGCCGGGAGGTACACCCATTACCGTTAGTCAGTACCCAAGGTGAGAGCCTGGCAGACCAGGCAGATTGTCTGGGCGAACACTTCGAACATGTATCCAGTGCGTCCCACTACACACAAGCATTTCTGAGGTTCAAAGAACGCGAAGAGCGACAGCCCCTTAAACATAAATGTTCATCGAGTGAGGCCTACAACTATCCATTTACTTTAACTGAACTTAAGGCATCCCTCGCTTGCTGCAATGACTCGGCGCCAGGCGGTGATCGTGTCATATATGAAATGATTAAGTACGTACATCCTGAAACTCTGAAAACACTCCTGCATCTTTTCAATGCCATGTGGGCGGATGGGTATATCCCGTCCTCGTGGAAGGAAGCTATAGTCATCCCCGTGCTTAAACAAGGTAAAGACCCGTCCCTAGCCAGCAGCTACAGGCCAATAGCGCTAACAAGCTGCCTGTGCAAACTATTTGAAAAAATGATCAACAGGCGCTTAATCTGTTTCCTTGAAAATAACAAATTACTAGACCCCTTCCAATGTGGTTTCAGGGAAGGTATGTCCACAACAGACCACCTTGTTCGCGTTGAGTCTTATATTAGAGACGCTTTTATACATAAGCAGTTCTGTCTTTCAGTGTTCCTCGACCTAGAAAAAGCTTACGACACGACATGGCGCTACGGCATTCTCCGAGATCTCTCGGCGATGGGTGTCCGTGGCAACATGTTAAATACAATCGAAAGTTACCTATCTAATCGCACATTCCGCGTAAGAGTGGGTAACGCTCTGTCTAAGTCATCCACCCAAGAGACCGGTGTACCACAGGGAGGCGTGCTCAGTTGCACACTATTTATAGTAAAAATGAATTCCCTACACACAGTCATTCCACGCACAATGTTTTATTCCATTTATGTCGACGATGTACAAATAGCCTTCAAGTCATGCAATATTGCCATCTGCGAACGACAAGTGCAGCTTGGAATAAACAAATTGTCCAAATGGGCAGATGAGAATGGTTTTAAAGTTAACGCTCAGAAGAGCACTTGCATACTCTTTACTAACAGAGAGGCGTAACGCCAGTCCCAAGTATTGCAATCAAAGGAGATGCGCTCTCTGTGAGCAGCGAGCACAAGTTTTTAGGAATCATTTTAGACTGTAAACTCACATTCATTCCTCATATTAAGCATCTGAAGGCAAAATGCCTGAAGACAATGAACCTTTTAAAGCTTCTGTCGCGTACGACTTGGGGTAGTGATAGAAAGTGTTTGCTTAACTTGTATAAAAGTCTTGTCCTCTCACGCCTTGATTACGGGTCAATAATTTATAATTCTGCAACGCCAAGTGCGTTAAAAATACTAGACCCCGTTCACCACTTGGGTATCCGTCTCGCTACTGGTGCTTTCAGGACAAGTCCAATCCAGAGCCTCTACGTAGAATCGAATCAGTGGTCGCTTCATCTGCAGCGGTCATACAGCAGTCTTATATATTTTCTGAAAGTACAAGCGAACATTGAACAGCCTTGTTATTCCACAATAAACGATATGACCGCTGCCACACTCTTCCGTAACCGACCTGCAGCGAGAAAGCCGTTCTCTTTGCGTGTGAGGAACCTCAGTGAGGAAATGGGTGTTCCGCTGCTTGAACAATGTCCTATGGCTCCAGCGAAAGTATTTCTGCCGTGGCAGTGGCAGCTCATAGAATGTGACACATCGTTCGTAGAGGTCACTAAACACGCGCCAGAAGCACACATGAATCCATTCCTTAGAACTCCAATCTAAATACTCGTGTACAGAGTTTTACACAGACGCTTCCAAGTCACATGCCGGGGTATCTTATGCAGCCATTGGTCCATCGTTTTCGGAATCCGGTGTACTGCATCCGGAGACAAGTATCTTTACGGCTGAGGCCTATGCAATATTATCGGCTGTAAAGTATGTAATGGAATCAAAACTTAAAAAGACTATCATATTTACAGACTCGCAAAGTGTTGTGAAAGCATTGCAATCACTCTGTAAACACAGAAACCCTGTACTTAATGAGCTCTATTCCATTCTGTGTAAAGCGTATATATCTAACCAGCATGTGATTATATGCTGATTGCCTGGGCCATAAAGGCATTGAGGGTAATGTTCGAGCAGACCAAATGGCCACATCAGTTACATCTCAGGCATTACATCTCCCTACAGCTGCTGTTCCTGCAACAGATTTGAAGCCTTTCCTGCGAAAGAAACTGCGAAGCCACTGGCAACGCTTGTGGGATGCAGAAAGAAATAACAAGCTTCACTTGATAAAACCACAATTAGGTTTCTGGCCCCCCGTAACGAAAACACGACGAACTGATGTCCTGTTCTGTCGTCTAAGAATAGGACATACATATGGCACCCACAATTTTTTGCTTACTGGTGATGAACCGCCAACCTGTGGTAGATGTGGTGAGAGGCTGACCGTCCTCCATGTCCTCGTGGAGTGTCGGGAAGCCGAAACAGAAAGAAAAATATTTTCCTCAAGCGTACCGGTATCATGTGCCTCTTCATCCCATCATGTTTCTTGGTGAAGAACCGCTTTATAACGCCAAAGCAGTCGTCGATTTCTTGAACGATGTGGTCCTGCATGTTATTAGCCCATTAAGGTCGTAGCGCATCCTCTTTCCAGAGGATGCCGCTGTGATAGCAGTTTTTTATAGCACATGCCTCCAGGCCCTTTTGGTTCAAGGGCTCTGTTTAGGCAGTAGTGCTATTTGCCAATTATACTGCATCTTAAATATTTTAAATACCGTGTCATTCTTTCTCAGTGCATTCTTCATTTCATAGTACACCTCATGAGTCATTGCCATGATTTTAGTACATGTATATTTTACGCACTTTACAGCGATTATTTTTAGGCCCCTTTACAGCCATGCTTCATGTACTTCTCAGAATTCATCGCTCCACTGCACACTCGCAAACACTGGCATGGTGCTCTTTGGTCATAACTGGCCCTTGCGCCATAAAACACCACACATCATCATCATCACATGCCTCCAGGTCCTTGTGTCTCAAGGGCTCTGTTTAGGCACTTGTGCTTCTGGCCAATTCTTGCATTTGTAATATTTTGTAAGTCATATCATTCTTTTGCAATGTATTATTCATGTCTATAGTACACATCATTAGTCATTGCCATAATCTTATTATGTATAGATTTTACGCACTTTACAGCGACTGGTTTTAGGCCCCCTGTAGAGCCATGCCACATCCAATGTTCATATAGTTGACTATTCGTATACCACTAACAAGCCATTACCATCGTCTTGGCGCTCTTTGGCCACATCTGGCCCTTGTGCCAATAAACCACAATAATCATCATCACCTTTTAGCCATAAATGCTCCTTGCATTCCTGCTTGACCCTTTGCCAATTCATACTTTTATGAATGAATGCTCCAATTCCACCCCCTTTTCTGCTGCCCTCTGTTTTATTGCAATATTCCCATTCATTGTCAGGATTACAGGGTGGTTGCTCCATGTGCCTAAGATGTCTCTCCACAAACCCGTATACCATAAGCCTTTCCTGCCTTAGTTGCTCGCCTATCTCCTCCCACTTCAGCCTATTCCTGCCACCTTGCGTGTTAATGTACCCTTTGTCAGAATAACCTTGCCCCTGGTGCTTACGTCTATTTCTTCTCCTACCGACTCTACGTTTCTTGTATCTTGGGTCCTCTATGGGTCCGTCTTCGTCTACACTGGTGGCCTTAGAGCTCTGGGTCCCCTTTAGAGAAATCAGCGCTCCAAGTGGCGGAGGTGCGAACTATTATCTTCCGCCATTGGTTGTTCAGCCCAGACCGCTGCCCGCACTGACCAAGGCCTCTCCATGTGGGGCTGTGCTGTTTTTCTGTCGTGCCAGTTTGATTTGCTAGAGTGCCAGCGCCGAAAACGCAGCTGAATAAGTAATGGCCTTACTTCAGCACACAGCTGTCGTCATGCCATCGTGCTGTTGCGTCGAACCCTTCTGCTCTCAGCGTGGTGTAAAGGTTGCGCACGGAAACAAGGTACGTGTACGTATACCTAACTACCGCGGCCTGCCACGGCTGCTCGATGAACGATGCACCTTCGCATTTTTATCGAGCTGTCGTGGCTCACCTTAAGGATATAAATATGGGAATGTTCGTTTTGCATATTTAGGTAGAAGGCACGGAAAATCACGAGATAACATGTAGCAACATGCACACCGCTTTGTGGGTCGGAGTATCTCTCCAAGACCAAGTTGTGCAGGCCTTTCTCTGTCCATGTAGGTCGCTGAACAACTACCCCAAATGACGAAGCCATCACACGAAGCCGCCTAGCTTGCCTCCAGGTATCACTTTGGGCCTGGTTTCGTGTATTCTGTTCCAGTGCCACAGCTTCCTCGCAAGATATTTGAAGCTTCCGAAATAAGAATGGGAGCGTTGTGGTGAGAAGACATGTTCATATATTTTCTGCTGTGCACGACAACTACCCCTTAAAATTTCATTTTTTTCCAGTGCAGTATAGGATTCCCGCTATGAATTCCACTATACAGTTCAAAACTTTGCAATTTCTCACAGTGTCACAGCAATTAAAGCTTCTTGCGGCTGAGCACAAGGGTAGTGGTTCTGAAATTCGTTGAGATTTGAGTGCTTAAGAAAACATAAGGCGTCTAACATTAACAGCTTGTGCTATTCAAGAAAGCTGTATTAGTTGTGAGGGCACTACAGTACCCTCAATGCTTGTTTGAATTTGATTGTAATTGTAAGCTGAAAAGAGATGATGCTAGTTTTCATAATAATGGACACATACCTCAAGAACAGATGCTTGATGAGCAGGATGGCTCATAGATGAGCTACATCATCATCATCATCAGCCTATATTTATGTCCACTGCAGGACGAAGGCCTCTCCCTGCGATCTCCAATTACCCCTGTCTTGCGCTAGCGTATTCCAACTTGCGCCTGCGAATTTCCTAACCTCATCATCCCACCTGACTTTCTGCCGTCCTCGGCAGAATGCAGATGCTTGATGAGCTACATGCATGCCTCCAAAGTGGCAATTTTGGCTAGAAGCTGCACGTTCTGTGCTCGGAGCGCAGCGAGCTCTTGTTTGAGCATGAGGAATTCGGGGGAGGAGGTGGGGGAGGGAGAGAGAGAGAGGAGGAGGCGGGCTCCCGCCCAGCTGCCTACCTGAGAGGATGTCTTCTTAGCTGGCCGCCTGGGGGCACCGGCAGAGGTCAGGGGTGGAAATTCCCCAGCTTGGAACACGGGGACGCCCTGGTCGGGGGTCTTGGATGACGTCTTCTGTGACGTCTGTGATGCCTTGGGTGGATGTGGCACTTGCTGATTGGTCTTGGGGGTTTTGTTGGTTGCGCCCGGCTGGCAGCCTTCCGGCATGACGTCAGATGTCTTGGGCTTTGGCCGCTGCTGCAGGTAGCCGTGGCCACCATGTTGGCCGCCCGGCTGCTGCAGGCAGCGAAATTTTGCCTTGCAGGCCAGGGATCCGGTGAGGTGTCCCTCGCCGCACACCAGGCACGATGGCTTGCATTCGTGTGGGGTCATTCCCTCCTCAGAGGCACCCACAATGGCTGCAGCGTTGGTTGTTGGAGTGGGGGCACAGCTCCGGGCGTTGGCCCACCGTCCCGCAGCAGTAGCAGGCCGGTATGGTGCGTTTGTATTCGCGTACCGGGGTCACGACACCGTTGTAGTGCATGAACCGTGGCACGTGGTGGTTCTTGAAAGTGAGGAGGGCCACGGAAGTCTTGCCCAGCTTTCTGATGAAAGCGATGTTTCCACCCCGCCAGTGGATCTTGGCTTTCAAGGAAGCGGAGGTCTCTTGTTTGTGCACCGTAATGACGCCACGGCACACTTCCCCGCTGATCGTGGCGTGGCCGATCATCGGTAGGGGACCCTGTGATGTCTTGAGTGAAAATTCTCGCGAGCGAAGCTTCGCAGTATTGATGTCGTTGGTTGAGACAACGATGATATTTTGTGCCCAAATTGGCCACACACTGAGACAATCACTGTTGGTAGTGTTCACATATGAGGCGAGCTTGGCGCCTAGCTCACCTGGCTGGAAGGCAGCTTTGAGATCCACCATGACTCGAGGCTTGAGCATGATGGTGAAGTCTTCCGCAGCAGTTCGGGGCATAGCGGCGGGCCGCCACGATACACGGGATGTCTTCTTCTTGGGTGGGGTCTTCTCTTACGTGGCCTTATCGGCAGCCGAGACCTTAGCAGCTTTAGATTGCTGGCGGCGCTTGCGAAGCGTCATCACGGTGAATAGTCCCTCGTCCACGATATACGTGAGTGGAAGGGAGTCTTCGGGTGTTGAGGCAGGAACGTTTTTCCACGCCAAGGTAGTGAGATCATATCCACGGAGAGCGGTGACTGCCATATAAGGTGGCGTCCGCGGGAAAGTCCCGGCACAGTCGGCGTTAGGGCGAGCGTAGCTCCTCAAGGTGTCAAGAAGTGGACATAAAATGCACAAACATAGGCCTACCTGGATGAGAGTGGTGTCTTCTGGTGCAGAACAGGGCTTCCACCCGCGCCAGGCACCAGCCACTATGGTCCTCACATGTCATGTTAGGAAGAGGGTGTACGTGGAAGGCGCATCTCCACTCAAAAGGAAGTCATACCCGCTTTCCCATAAGGGTGGTGTGTTGGATGTGTATTAGGGCAAGGAGGCGGCGACCCGACAGTGTCTTAGATGTGTGTATTAGAAATGGGCAAAACAGCTCGCGTCAGTGAGCGGCTCGGAGCGGCTAAGTTCACCGAAATGAACCGGTTCATTTGAACGGCTCACTGGTTCAAATAAACGTGTAACCTGTGTTATGCATATTCTATAGTTATCTGGCTTTGAAAAAAACGATATATGCATAATTTAATAACAGTGTTATTGGTATTTTCGCTATGTTTAGAGAATATCTTTACATAGATTAAAAGCTTGAATTAAAAGCTTGTCTGCTTTTGTGGTACTTTAAAATTAACTTTCGTCAAAAAAAGAACAAAATTATTGTACATTATCATTCAACTTCATTCATTTATTCACATACGTACATTCACTCTAATGTGATTGAGCTGTAACACCATGCAAAATGAATGTAGAAATCATTTCTTGAAGTACAATACAAAAATCATACGAAAGATCCACAGAACTGCCGCACGTACCTTTCGTATTTTTTTTAGTTTTTGTTTTTTCTCTTGAGCGCACGCGCAATACTGGTGATCATGCCATCATGTGCCAGGACAAAAAAAGAAATGAGGTTCTATTACAACACAACAGATTATTGGCCTCGTTTTAATGGCATGCTAATGATACACACTCAGAAAATGCACGGAAGTGGATGTCATTGGCGACATTTTCATGACTTCACTAATTAGCACAAATGAAGGCCAGGACGTAAACTGTACGTTCACCTGTTGTCTTTAAAGACATGGAAGACCATCTTCGAAGTGTTATTGGACCAGCGCACGATGTGCGATCAGCGAGAGTCGTGAGACACCGTTCGAGCAGCAGCAGGCAACGTACGGTACCATCCTTTGCCAATTAAGGCTTCTTTACTTCTCCCCTCGGTGGCATCGGGTGCCACACCATAGGACGCACAAAAAACCAAAGGGACTGCTGCGCACACCACACACTGCGAGCGAGTACCAGTAGCGCGAGTCTGCCCACACCAGCCACCATTCGTCAGTCAGAAATCGAAACCCAATAGAAGACCCGGCTCTAGGAATGGTTCCTCACGGCTCACTGAACGAAAGAGCCAGATTCCTCTGTCTGAAAGAACCGCCGCTTACTGAACCACGGCTCCCTCGCTCTTCAAAAGAGTGGCTCAAAAGATCCGGCTCGCTCCCGAGTGCCACGGCTCTCTCACACCGCAACCCCCCACATTTTTTGGTAACCCGGTGGACCATGCAGCCCACCTGGTCCCCCACCTTGCGGAGTTTGGCCAGGGTAGTGTCCGACCGTCTATGTCGATGAATGAAAAGCCCCAGTAGCCGGACTTCTGTGTGTTCAGGAATTGGTCCCGTCTCTAAAGAGGTGAATTTTGGCTGTACACTTTGGTGAGGGGCATAAGTGTACAAATTCAGATTTTTGAGGGGAGCATTGAAGGCTGCAGCGGCGAGCATAACGGTCCACAATGGTCGCCATGTGCTGCAGGTTGGCCTGAATTTTTCTGAGGGAGCCGTGCGTGGCCCACAGGGTGATGTCATCGGCATACAGCGAATGCTGCACTCCAGCAACAGCACCCAATTGGGCCGACAGGTGCAACATAGTTAGATTGAATAGAAGAGGAGACAGCACTGCACCCTGTGGTGGTGTTCTGGTTCCAATTGTCAGATTGGGCCATGTTCAGTGCCCTGGATCTTAATGTAGGATTGGCGTTCTGTCAGAAATTACCGAATGTATCTGAACACATTGTGTCTGCAGCCGGTCTGTGAAAGATGAGCGAGTATTGCCTCATGAGTATCGTTGTCGAAGGCCCCTTCAAGTCTAACGCGAGTACGACTTTATCATTGTGGGGGCACTTGACCGGGTCAAGGACGTCCCATTGAGTTGTAGCAGAACATCCTGTACCAGCAAAATCCAAACATGGAGTCTGTGAGGATGTGTTGATTTTCCATGAACTCGGACAACCTGTCACACATCATCGTCTCCAATAGTGTGCCCTCACACGAGGTGAGAGATGGGGCGGAGGTTGTCTGTGTTGATGGCTTTGCCGGCTTTGGGAATGAAAGTGACCAGAGCGGTCTTCCAATCAGTGGGGAGTGGTGCATCCCTGAGCCAGATTGAATTGATGTAATCCAGTAAGGACTGGTAGGCCGGGTCGGGTAAGTTGGCGAGTAATTTGACTAATTTTGTCCTGACCCAGAGCTGTGCCGCGTTTCATTTTCGCCAGGGCCGCCCGCAGATTGTGTAGCTGAAACGACTGATCCAGCTCAGCATTCTCTAAACCTGCATACGAGTACACCAGTCCATGGGGGTCCTGGGTAGTTCACAAGTATTGGTCCTGCAACTTGGGCGCTAGCCGAGTTGTGTTGCTGTGAAATGTGTGTATGGCACATTGTAGATGTTTGAGTTTCTGTGCGTGTCTGCATTGGGTCGATAAGGACGCAGAAGAGCCGCCAGGTGTTCCTGTTGGACATCTGCCGCGCCGCCGTGTTGCAATGATCCACCCAGTTGGCGTCTGCGAGCTAAGCCGCATACTCAGCCGCCTGCTGGGTGAGCTCGGCAATTCGAGCCTTAAGTTTGCGGTTATGCTTCTGTCGGCGCCACTGGCGGACAAGGCAGTGCCGCGCTTCCTAGAGGTGGAGAAGGTGATTATCCATGTCTGATACTGCCTCGGAGAGGTGAATGTGGGTTTCGGTGGAGCGAGGGCTAAAAAACAATTGTTGGGACCATGACTGGTAGCCTTGCTCGAGTATGGATGTTGCTGTGTTGTAATGTGCTTAAACTTGGACCATTCTGTGAGTCGAGCCTGTGTTGTGGGTTTTGCTAATGGTCTGTGTAGTGTTTAGGATGCAGTGGTCACTACCGAGGGCTTCCTTGGTGTTGACCCAGTCTGCATACTGAATGTTGCTGGTAAAGGTCAAATCCGGACATGTATCCCGAATCACGGAATTGCCTATACGGGTTGGGTGGACGGGGCTCTGTGTGAAGATTGAGGCTCAACGTTGACACAAGTTCTGACAATTTGTGTCCCCGTTTCCCTTAACGGCGGTACTCCCAGGCTCGACTGGGGGCGTTGAAATTGCACACAATCAAGAGGGGATCCCGACCTGCAACTCTTAGCGCATGGCTAAAGAGGTCCGAGAATGATACATTCGGCAATTTGGGTGTGCAGTAGACATTTAGAACAGAATGGTGGGCTCTGTTTGCAGAGGGGAAGGAGAGTCACCATTACATGGAAAAGTCAAGTTGGAGGTCTAAGTCGACCAGATTTGCAGTGCAACTTTTATGAATGCATAGACAAAACGAGAAGTCCTGCTGAAACGTCTATAGTTTGTTAGGGTGGCGCCCCTTCCTGGCTCTTGAAGGGCCACCATGGTGGGCTTATGCTCGAAAGTTGAGAGGAAAAGCCAAGGTCGCTCCGCTTAGTATGAGACTAGTCCTCGGCAGTTCCATTGAGTTACAGTGATGGGGGAGGCCAATTTAGGGGGAAGGCCTACACCGAGGTTGTCCCGCCATGTTCAGAGTTAGGGGTTAGAGAAGGGAACGTAGGTGCTCAGGAACCAAAAGGGGGGGGGGGGGTGAAATTAAGCTCCTAGGAGGGGACAGCTGTCCTCATCATGCTTGAAGTCAATTACTCGAAGCGAAAATTTGAAGGGCCGGCCGGATACGTCTTTAAGAGGACCAGCCTGGCGAGACATGCGGGGGAGATTCGCGGCATGTTGGGCGATCATGGTAGGAAGGACCTTCATGACCTTCGCAATGATGCATTCCATTGCCATCCCGATAAGGGTCTCAAAATTTGGCGTGAAGGCAGGCGTCAAGATTGTCCATGGAGGAGTCTGAGGCCACCGGTGCCGCCACGTTGCTCTCCATGGCTTCTGCTTGGGGGAAGATTGGAGCTTTTAGCTTCGAAGGCTTCTAGTTTGGCAAGTAGTATCTCATTTTGGACCTGGAGAGAGATGCTACCAGGTTGTGAAGCTCAGAGTTGACCGCCAAACGAGGGGAAGGGGGGGGGGGGAGGAGGCAGCCCTACCCGAGCCGCTGTTTTCCATTTTTGACCGCAGTTGCACAGGCACCGGTCTCACCTTGCTTGAGTTGGTAGTGGGCTTGCTTGCTCGTGGTGCTTGGTCACCTTTGACGTCACGCCTTCTTGGGGGCGCTTGCTTCTTGGAGTTGGTGAGGTTACCGCTGGTCGCGTGATCCTGTTGTCGTGCCAGGTTTCCCACCCTTTTGGGCGGCCATCTTGGTGTTGAGGCAGTACTTGGCGGTAGTCTCTGGAGTTTGTGGCATGGCCACCACTACAAACAGCACATTTCGGCTTGCACTCATCAGGGGCCCGCACCGCCTCCACGAAAGGAGCCTGTAGTCCACACAGGCCGCATTTGTCTTGCGTCGGATTTGGGCATGAGTCTGACTGCCCTGTGGCCCACGGTGCCACACACACCGCAGGCTGGCATAGTGTGCAGGTAGGGCTTCACTTGGACAACTTCCGAGTTGTAGGTCACTGTCCGTGGCTTCACTTTTCCGGCAAAAGTCAGGTGAGAGCCTTATTGGAGGTTCCAAATTTGCAAAGTTCCAAGATGGTGCCATTCATCCAATGGACACCATCTTTCAGTGTTTCTGCTGTTTCTTGATTTGCCACAGTGATGATGCCGTAGCAAATTGCTTCTACATTTTGACTGAGATCGCCCTGCAGAGGCAGGTCTCCCTGAGCTGATTTGGTCACAAAATCGCTAAGCAGGCGGTCCACCACATAAGCATTCTTGGTGCTCGGAATGAGTAGATTTTGCTCGCGGGAAAAGACGAAGCTCAGTTCGGCCGCCAATTGCAGCCGCCGAGGTAGGCATGCAAGGCTAAGCCTAGCTCACCATATAGGTGAAGCGTAAACTCGTAAAGGCTCATGGGGTGCGCCGTCTGCATCGACTTCCGGTTCAAGACATCCGTGGCGCGCTGTTTTGCCAGCAACTTTGTTGGAGCTGATACAATGTTTTTCGTTCGATCTCGTTGCATATCTTATCGCCAGCACAATCATGGTTGTTGATCAAGTACGAAAGGGGAAAAGATGTTGAGGTTTCCTTGGAGCAAAGAAAAAAAAAATGAAGTGGGTTGTGACAGTAAGGAGAGCTGCTGTGAGTAGCCTCTGGATACCGAGCATCGGAGTCAGAGTATGCCAAAAGACCACTTCGTCACAGGTGGGTGATATCTGCTGTATTTCCTGCATGTTTGATGTATCAGTGTCTTGCATATTCGCTATTTAACTTGCGTACAGGGCTCCTAGCAAAAATCCGCATCATTTTGACTACATGCTATCGATATTTTGGCACGACGAGAGAACAACTGAGGTGTCAAGATGAAAGGAAGCGTGAAAGGTATTTAGGTATATAGTTCTTTCATTGGCACAACCACAATCTCGCTGTCTACGCAGATACGACAGGCATACGGCTTTAACGGAAAAACGCACAGCCGCAGTGCAACATGCAGCCGGAGCTGGCATTGATCCTTTGACAAGTTGTGACACAGCAGCCAACGGCCGCAGGATATCACGCTAGTGGTACCGCTGAGGAATCTAGGAACACAGCAGTTGTCAGTGATTTTAACTGCAACAAAACACGAGCCAGTGTTTCCGAAGACGACATTGCACCAGTTGAAGAAAATGACATGCCGGGAACGTTATTCGACGAAGCGTTAGCTGCATGCACGTAAGAGCTTACTGTTTCATGATGATCGACTGGAGCGGTAGTTTAATGTAAGGACTTGTAGACACTTTCTTTTTCTTTTTTCACTAAAAGTACAAGATGTCATTTTTGCACTACTATGAAAGCAGAAGTGCAGCTGCTCGAGGATGAAATACCTCGTTGCTGTAAACCCTCATGGTGCAGTAATGTTTTTATCAAAGACCTATGGAGAAAGAGTTTCTGATGAGGAAGTTGACATTATCATCTGGTGAGCATACCCAATATTAGCATTATATTAGTGCAATGTTTTCAGCAACTCAGCCGGTTATTTTTTATTTTTGACACAGGATTTATGGACCACCTACAAAGTGGCGACCAGGTTCTGGTTGATCGTGGCTTTCTCCTGTTCGAGAAATTCTATGAAATAAAGTTCAGCTGATAACACCAAGCTTCACAAAGAACAGGGTGCAGCTCCCTGGACAAGACGTCACAACCTCAAGGAGAATTTTCTCAACACGAATTATTGTTGAGAGAGCCATTGTTCATCTCAAGAAATGGCGCATAATAACTGGCACTGTTTCCCACACATTAGTGGATATTTACGATGAAACCACAGCTGTAGTTGCTGGGCCTACAAATCTTTGTCCTCTATTGTCAAAAAGAGGTGAGCGATATGGCTATACAAAATTCTGATTGCTCTTGAGGAAAGTGTGCCCTGTGATACGGCTAACCATACCACCATTATTTTCTAGCTTTAGTGCATGTTAGCATATGGCACGTAATGATGCAGAGATTGGATGTGTGCACCAGCTTTTACCATAAATCTTTCTTGCTTACCCGATAGATTTTTACAAAGCATAGTGTTGCCAGCTGTGTGCCTAAAACAAACTGCTCACACACAGAAATAACCGCACAAGTGGGTTTGACAGTCAATTTTCAGAGTTCGCCCATGAAACACCATGTGTACTGAAAAACACTATTGCAGCCACAGTGCATAACAGATAATGAAAAGAGGCGTAGGTTGCAAGAGTTCAGTGAAATTCAGCGCAATTTAAGATGACATGAGAACATTTGTGAAAGCACTAACAAGCACCATATCAAGATTCTTGGGTTTCACATTCAGTCTTTTTTCACTGAGTATTAGAATGCAGCAGAAAAAGAATGCTCAACATCCACCAAACTCAGCAGTGCATACTTGTTCTTTCAGTACCAAAAACCAGACAAATTGAAGATTTGAACTAACTGTATCAGCAACATGTCCGTTGGGGATGGTGGCGAATCCTGCCTAGACATGCAAATACAGCCATTACAATGGTGAAGTGTTCGTGGATATAAATGGCTGTCTTCACTTAAGTTCTCCAGCAAGTGATAACATTATAAAACACGCTGCAGTTGCTTAGCAGCTTTGGTGTTGCACTGCTAAGCACAAGGTTGCAGGATCAAACCTTAGCCACGACAGCCACATTTTAATTGGGGCGAAATGCAAACACCGGCATGTACTATGCAATGGGTGCACGTTAAAGAACACCAAGCGGTAAAAATTAATCCGGAGGCTCCACTACGGCATGCCGCGTAATCAGATTATGGTTGTGGCATGTAAAACCCCAACATTTTATAACATGAACTACGGCTAGGACATAAATAAAAAAGGGCATTTCTAGGCTCAGAAAATCCAATATATGCACCAACATCAAAAGGAAACATTTTAAGGGCACTTTTATTGTGCATATAAATGCCTTAGTCCCATAGTTCATGCTTAATTTTAAATAGGCATGATAAGTACTTAAGGAAAAAAATTGCCTTCTTGCCTAAAGTTTTGATCTCTAGTTATGATACATGACTCGACAGTGTTGGTTATATTCTGCGTGCAAAAAGGACTGACATTCTCAACACAACTTTCTGAAATACGAGTTGTTCAAATTGCACTTGCTTAAAATATCAAATACATAATACGATTGCTAAAAATACAAGTATTGTTGTATGGCACTTGTAAAATTACGAGCACCAAGTGAGCTCATGAACATATCGGATCAAATAATGTGTATGACTCATTGTTGCACTCAGACTCATAGGTGCTAAAGTTTTCAAAAAGGAAAGGTTGAGTGACACTTGTATAAAATATGGAGCAGTAATTAAACTGGTAAAAATATCACATGTTGTTAACTAGAACACGTATCACATGCAACATTGATAATCACATTATATATAGAGGTAGTAACCGAGTTGGCAAACATGGTGCACAAAATTACACCTGTACTGTGCACTAGATAAAAATTCTTAACCACTAAAATCGACACTAAAGGGCTAAACTAAATATATAGCAGTATCACACGTTTCAGTTTGGCAAGTCAAGAGTGCAGTGGGCCTTCAAAGTCGATTGATATACTTGCGGCACCGAATCGTCTTTGCCGTGTCCTTCTCTTCTTCCTTGCCATTTTTTGTCCATGTCTGCACTTTCTGCCTTGCTCTGGTGCTTCCTTACGGAGGAAGCTTTTTGTTCCGAGTGTGAATGCTAACACAGAGGATCAGGGGGCCATTCAGTTTTTTCACTGTGCATCTATCTCATTGGTGCTGGCACACACACGCATAAAAGGCAGGTGCATCAAAATTCTTTTTTGGGGTAGACCTTTCTGCATTCTCGCCTTGTCAGTGACAGTAGAACACTATCACATGCTTCATTAATTATCATAGCCTTTCAAGTAGTTCAAAATTAAGATTCGTAATTGTAATGGTAACAGACTGCTGAAAATTGTATTGACTGGTGAACATACCGTATCACAAGCCGCATTGCAAAACCTTACCATTAAAAGACACCAAAGAGGAACACGTTTCATTTCTGCAACTTTTCTAGCTGACCAAGATCGTGCTCATGGCCAAAATATTTTGGCATTACACCAATGTAATTTATGAATTAAAATTATACGTTTGGATGTACTTGAATACATGTAAAAAGCTTCCAA